>NC_133301.1:971663-1112656 GCF_005239225.2 Populus alba | reverse complement strand
ACACTTACACTTTCGGTGATCAGGGGGTTTAAGCAAATCCTAAACAACAGTACTGATTTCTTAATCTTCTTTATTAAATAATAGATAATTTAATAAGGTTGTGCTTCAATCCTCCACTACCTGATGCCAGAATATATATATATATATATATAACTAACCCTTCTGGCTATATATAGGTCCAGAATATATTATTATATATATATAACCCTATATATAGCCAGAAGGGTTATATAGCTTGCAATAATGCTACCATCCTCCTAAAATTTAGCCATATCAGGAGAGCAAATTTCGTGCTACCTAGATCCAATATCTTTAGCGATGCCAGCTCGGCTGCGTACGTGCCAATAATTAAGAATAAAAAATTAATTAAAAGAAAAAGAATATTTTTAATTTAAAATCTTACCATTTATATTCTTAAACTCATATATAAATATGCGATGAACTAGAGATTTTAAATTAGTGGGCTCTCTTGTCATCTGATTTCTTAAAAAAATAATTATTCAGCCGTTAAAGAATGTTTATATTCATTATAAAAAATAAAATAAAATAAAAAAAGCACTTAAACTTTCGAGGCGATGAGATGTGTGCACCTATGGGGAGACCATAATCATTTCGCAAGAGATAAAATGGAATAAGCATTGTGGGTAAAGTGGCAACCATCTACTGTGAGTTTTCTCTCTGAAAAAGATACGCCATGCTCGGAAAATATCTGCCCCATCCTAAATTCGCTCAGATAAAAGGATGCACTTTTACATTCTTTTTGAGTACTTTTAACGTGTGTGGAAGGTAAAACCCCTGGTAGGCTAGCTAGGGTTTGATTTGGCCTCGACTTTTCTATAAAGTGATGATATTGGGATAGATATATGCGATGTATAGTTGTTGATGCAATGCAACAGGCAAAATCAGCTGATCATGCGAAGAATTTGCCACAGATCTTCAGGTGATTATGGCTCGTGCAAGAACTTGTACAATCATTATTCATATCATATCACTATAAATATGTACAAATTCTCATCTTTCTATTTATATAAATCATCAACAAGGCTCGCAAATCTTATTTTCGCATTAAATTGTCAACATATCCTCTAAATCTATCAGAACGTTGATGACTAAATGGTTATAAGTTCAAATCTCACCATCTCTATTTATTTGATAAAAATTAAGCACAAGATAAAATAGACCCATGTAAATTTCAAGTCCAAAAGAGTTTGACTTGAATGGATGTGTTAGAAAATAATATAAATTATATTCTGAAACCTTACCTAACACTTGTTGCAGTGTGTTGTAGTTGCTTTTCAAATAGTTTTTTTGTGCCAAAATGCATGTCAATGATTTTTTTTTTTATTTTTTTTAAAAATTATTTTTGACATCAGCACATCAAATAATTTGAAAACACTAAAAATATATTAATTTGAAGTTAATAAAAATATAAAAAAATTTAAATTTTTTCAAAAAGCGCTTTTGAAACGCAGAAGAAACAAACATTTCTGAGTTAAGATAGTTCTTTGACGGCTAGCACTAGAAGGTACAAATCCAAATTCTTTGTCATTAAAAATAAAATAAATAAAACAAAATTAATTTTCGTGTATTCATTTTCAAGTAATGGGTTTTTGATTTCAGATTAATTAGTTAATCTTAACATCACATTTCATCTTATTGAGTCTTAAATACATGATTTATTTAAATATTCGCTAGATAAAAAATTTATGAGGTTAAAAATATATATTTATGATATATGTAAAAATAGAATAGCCTATTAATATTTATCTCATATGGGTTTCACAATTATAAAGGAATTTGCTTTATAAGCAATATGAGATTCAGAAACCATTTTACAAAAAATATCTCCTGATTTATTTTTTGTTAGTAGAATATGTCTTGTTTATATTGATGAAATGGACGGATGGCTACCCGTAACAATAAAAATATTCATGATGTTTCGTATCTTATCATTATATACTAACTTTTATTTATTCATTATCTATGTTACAGCTAGATGTTATATGAATACAAGTTGTTTAATGCTATAAATTCCTTTTTTTTTTTTTTTCATGCTGGACCACAAGAATTATTTATTTTGATTGGTATCATCTTGTCAATAATTAGTTTTGGTATTTGTCTGGATTTCATTTTCTCAATATCAATTGACAAGGTAGGAATTATTCCATCTAATTATTTCTATCGCTATCTTTTTTATAAACAATCATGTGATTTGATTTTTAAACAATCATGTGATTTGATTTTTAAACAAGAAGGATCTCTCTCACCCATCAAAGAGACGCTAGTAGAACACCACAACTAGATCAACAAGCTATGGTTTCATGCAACATGGATGAATTAAGATCTCTAACGTGGTCTCCCATGTAAAGAGATACATGGCCATGGTTTAATTAGGGATATATATCGACTGATGACATGCATCGAAAATCACACGCAGTATCTGATCATGTGGGAGGCTAGCTCGGTCCCTCCTCGGGGCATTTAGTTTTGGCGTGCTGCACACATAAAATTAAGTCCTAAAAGTTCAGTATTTTCCGAGAAGATGTAAAACAGCTTAAAAGGCTGCATAAAGTTGATAAATTTTGTGTACAAAAGTCCCTCGGTGGGTTGGACTTTGGAGGATCTCCAGCTATGGTGGAGCCATAACAATGGGAAGTGTTGAAATTCGCTTATGATCGGTAGTTTCAGTACAGACACCCATGTTTCTTCTTCGTTGTGATTGGAATCGGATTCTAACTCGGTGAAAATGAACCGAATAAATTGGATACTCTGATGAAAATGCAAACACAATGAAGTGATCTTCGAACCTGATGAAATATAGGTTTCGAGATTATAATCTTTTTTCGATTGGTATCTACAATGAAACAATACATAACATATATATATAATATATATATATATATATATATTTTCTATATTCTAAATTCAAAACATGACTAATAACACAGAAAATAAATAAAATTAAGCTACTATGAATTATATATATTTATAATTTTGAAACACTGCTCGTCTCGAGATATTAATTCAAATTTTTATCTAATTAAGATATAAATTCAACTACGCTTATTTTTTGAATTACTCATATAATTGATTTAATCAAATTCAAGTGATTTAGTTAGCGAATTCATCTCTCAGATGATTATAATGAATGTCAATTCAGGGAGGCAAGACTCACCGAATCATATTTCTTTTTCCTCTTTGATATTTTCTCTTAAGTCTGCTCATCATGGAGGACATGCTCCATCGATGAATTGGAGAAAAAAGACAGGTTTCCATACATGGACATGAGCTTTTAATGCCCGAGGGATTTCTCTCGAGAAGGAAAAAAAAATCAAGAGTGGGAATTCACCTTCACGGCATGCTTGGAATGCGGTAAATGTTATATTTTAAAATATTTTTTATTTAAAAAATATATTAAGTTAGATTTTATATTTATTTTTTAAAATTTATTTTTCACATTATTATACCAAAAGATATAAAAATATAAAATAAATAAATTAAAAAAAAACTCAAACATGATTCGACCGCACTTTTCTAATCCACCCTCGGACTTTTATAGCTGAATCACGTAGGGTTAAATCCACGTCTGGTCCCAATACTCTTTCTATTTTTCTGATTTTAGACCCTATACCTACAACCATGTAGGGTTTAATCCATGGTTTAAGCGACGTAGTAGGGCTTAACGATGGGCGGCAACCTAAACCATGCATGTAACTCAGCAATCTTTGAGGGTTAGTGGTAAATTACAGAAGAACAATTCTGATTACATTATTAATGTTTTATCTTGAAATTAAAAGGGAAAGTATATAATATATCCAAGAGGGAAAAAGAGCAAGGCAGGCAGGAAACAAATAAGGTGGGAAATTGCTGAGGTATATATCAAGCTTGTCCCCAATCACCATTACTTTATGCTCTGCTTGCCACCTTCCCTCAGGGGTCCATAGCCACTCCTCTCGCTTCTTCTACCTTGGCTCTCGGTCCTTGGCCTCTCTCTGTGTTCTGAGATTTTTTTTTAAGTTTTATTGAAGTAACAAATCATGCAAGGATCGTACAAAGAGTGATGGAGCAAGCACTTCCGACGAGTAAATGGTGGGGCATTGAAAGATCAAATGTTATCCAAATTGTACAAGTGTATAGCTCCCGCATCTCTCATGGTGCTGATTATTTATTTGATTTTGGTCTGTGGGTACCCATATTCCATCACCTTCCACCATGTTAAACGTAACAATTGCAAGGACTGAGAAAATATCTGAAAATCCAATTTAACCTGTGTTTTAAAAAAAATTAAATTTTTTTATGTTAAAAATTAATATTTTTTATATTTTGAATTATTTTGATATGTTGATTTTAAAAATAAAAAAAATATCATTTTAAATATATTTCTAAACAAAAATTATTTTAAAATTAATTATAACTACACTCTCAAACACTCAAGTGCTTGTATTATTACTAAAATTTTATAATATTTTTAAAAGATCAGTGCACAAAGAGGAGCAATGCTTGGTAGTTTTTCCAGTTTCGTGGAATGAATACTGAGATGCCTTTAAGGGCCCGGGTATCCACCATGAAAATTATTTAATCAGCCAATTTCATATAAATTAATCAAAGAAATTTGATACTATTATGTCTTTGATTTCTCAATTGTTTTATGATGAAATTTAATTAGTAGAAGAAAACATATTATTATTTTTATATAGAAAAGAGAGAACGCTATCTATCTTCGTTAAACGGTATCTCACTTTCTCCTGGCATCACTTCTACTATATTAAATCTTCTTCTTCTTTTTTTTGAAAAAAAGTGTCCAAGTATGTTTTTCGGGAGAGCCCTCAACATTTTTCAGATTTTTGAGAGGATTTTTTTTTTTTTTACATAGCTCATTCCCGTAATGTTTTATGCTCATCTTGATGCTTGATTCGTAGCTCTAATTAATTTTCATTTTTAATGTCAAATATGTACTGATGATATTCTTCTCTCCTTCCACTTGAAGCAACTTGGAGTTGAAATTGGCATGCCCCAAACTTTTATTCTTCAACTTAAATAGTGTATATATCACCTTTACTTGATCCACAAAGTACAAACGTTAGAGATCGTCAGATTCCACATACACTTTTCCTTCTCCTAATCATCATGGTTTATGTCCTAATAAGGGTTTCCTCATCATTAATGACATGTCTATATTTACCCACAAGGTTCAACATTAAGTGATTAAGATTTGTGAAGAAAACAAAAGTGATTAAGTTTTAAGAACCGATGATTTCATGTCCCATATTTGAATTACATGAGATACATAGCTTGTGAATTTCTGGTCTTTATGCACCATAAAAAAATGGAGCTTCTTCCATTTGATAGGGTAGACCGTTAATGACCACCTGATATAATATATAGCAGACGTGCCTTGGCATGGCTAGTTCTAAGCTAAGAGAGACTAGTTGTGGTGCTTCCACAAAGAGATTCACAAAAATCTTACTCTCCACAATCAATACATGCTAGCTATTCTAGAAAATTAAGGGGGATTTTTATTGAATCTTGCTTGCATCCGATGAGACTACTAATTATTAGGTCAAGATAATTCCCTCTATTTTTTTACCCTAATAATCATTTTCTAAAACACATATTGGATGTGCTAGAAGTAGTGGTAATAAAGTGACATCCTTCTTATGTCGGGCCCTCCATGATTTCAAGTTAATCATCAGTGGCTTGATCAAGTTCATAGCTCCTCTATTTGTTTATACTGCAACAATTATTTGAAGTCACTAAAACCTAAGAGAAGAGATCTTCTAATAATATCATTTTCCCATCATGACAAGAATTGTAATTGTTACTATTATATTGATATTTAGACAACATTGAATTAAGCTAGCTATTAGTAGTGGACGAGGCACTTGAATTGGGCCAAATTCACTGCATTACAGTCTCTAATCAAAAAGATTTTTGCCACCAAACTAATCTCATACTTAACGAAAAGAGGCTCCATCAAAAGACTTGCTGCTGGAATCTTCTGTCACAACACATAAAATGGAGAACAAGCACTTATTCCCCCACTTGGGGTGGATCTATGACGTATTTAGAGCTCCATTTATTTACACATTAAATTATCTTTTCTATGTTCTCTGCAGATAAGGGTACTGCCCAGATAGTGTCCCACCCATATATCCACTTGAAGATATGTCTATATACGTGCCTTCATATATAGGTGGATACGCACATACTCTTGTAGGCCAAATCTTTGATTGGCAATAAGTCCCGTCTTTTTTTATTTTCAGTATTCCCGTTGGAGTGATGAGCAATGACATTAACATGACAGTATTGTTTGATTCATGCATGTGCCTCACTATAGTTCATAACCCATATAGATGAATATTGAAGAGGAATAGTTAGGTAAATATTTTGGACTTTTATTCTCATTAATTGAAATGAACTTTAATTAGGCATTAGAGCCTTCAAACCAGAGATAACAGCTTCAGATTTGGTGGATTTTTTAGATAATTTATTCACTGATTAGTGGGTATTAAACAAACTATCCATATTTGGATGGATATGTTCATAATAAAATATTATTATGTAATATACTTGTACAAAATTCACTACCCGTGCATAGTATAGCAGCATTTTAAACTGAAGTAGTTGAGATTGATTGTGGAATCGACATGAACCTAGCTAGAATGATCATAGGGACTTATCCATACTGCGTGAGATTGTTTCCATACGTACAAATGGCTAAAGAACAATGGCATCAAATCTTTAGACATAAACGTAAGTTATTCCCGTATTCATACAACAAAAAGTGCAGCTTATAGAGTGCCCCCCCCCCCCCCCCCCCCCACACACACACACACAAACACTTATAGGTGGCTATGTTGCAAGCCTTTATACATCACGGACCCTACTGTGCTATTGCTATCCGAACAAAGCTTCTCCCCACTTCCCCATGCTAGAAGCTAGAAGCTAGAGCTAGTGGATCGAGCATTTCCACATTTTACCTTCCCCTACGTTTAAATTAAGAATATTTTTTTGTATGGGGATAAAGGGATAGAAAATCACTCTTTGATTATGTTCTATAGAACTTTTGGAAGAGGGAGAAGTTTTAAGGGGGTTAGCATTAAGAAAAAAAAAAAAAAAAACGTTAAAACTAACTTGTGAGATGGTGGGTAAAGGTTTTTCAAGGAGAAAAAAATGTTGGACTTGGGCTTGTTTTTCCTCTGTCGACATGAGTGGTTTTGTTTTTCAATTTTATCTTGAGAAAACGCTTGACAATTGATTTGTAGTAAAATTATACTCATAAACTAGGGTTTTTTTCTATCTACGAAAGAAAACTAGATGATATCTTGGAGACCAACCAATTCACAAGTAGCTGCCGAAGCATCATGGTGGTTTGGGGGTTAAAAAAGAGATGGAAACTTGGTTGGAACCTTGCCTTGTGAAAAGTACGCTAAAGGGTGGGGTTTCCTTGAATCTAAAAAAAAAAAAAAAAGAAGTTATTTGATATAGTATTCAGTGTTAAATGATTCAGCATCAAATACAGATTTTTTGATACAAACCCATTTCCCAGATCACCAAATAACATCCGAACAAGACGAAGACAAGCCCAGTTCCAGTCTTAGTCAATCTTACTATATATATATATATATATATATATAATATATATATATATTTTCCAGAGCACAAAGCATTTTAAGCCCAAACCCAGTCCCAGTCAGTCTTATTACATTCCCTATTTCCTAAGCCAAACGCAAAATTTCACATGCCTTGGTCGATATCTAATATCTTTTGATGGTCGAATTAGATCACGGGTCAATCATATTACAGATAATTTTGATATAATGATATCAAAAATAAAAAATATAAAAAACATCATAAGTGTATATTTAATACCATAGAAACTTGTACAGATGCGGGCTTGAAGCTGTCAACTTTCCCTGGATTGGTTATGTTTGACGCTGTCCAAAATATAGTGGTGACAAACGTGGGCAAGATAGCAGGTTGGAAGATTCAACAACAGAAAAACAGAGACGAAGGAGAAGAGAAGAGGAGGGAAGAGCAGCAGTTTTCTGTTTTCTGAGGCTCAGCATTACATGATGAAACGTCTGTACAGTCGTACAGACCTGAGGAACTTGGCAGAGATCATGATTTTCCGGAAACTGTAGTCCTCTCCGTAGTTTACTCTAATCACAGGTGATTGTTGTGATATGTTTAACTCTCCGGAAATCTTCACCACGGTATCTCTCTATTGTCTTGATGAACGTTGAAGGCATAGACCACAGAACCAGGTCTTCTATATTTTTCAGGTTTTCAATCCCATCCGGCACGGTTTCTAGCACCGTGCATGCTGTAATGTCTAGCCTCTCTAACCCAGGCATCGATCCTTCTGCTATTCTGATGCGCCGCAATCTGTCCAGTTCATGGAGACCTAGCTTCTTCAGCTTTGAAAATCCACTAGGATCACAACACAGTTCTTCCCCTGCATAAGCTTGACGGAGTTCAAGCACCACCAAACTAGGCAATTTCTGGAGGGCCTTGAGAGGATCACTTTTCAGATTAGAATATTGAAGCACTAGCTTGGAAATATACTGGAGTGAAGCTATCCATCCTGGTAAAGCTGGAAGACTACATTTGAGATATAGTCGTTGGAGATATTTTGGAGGAGATGAAAGAGAGTCAAATTGTAAGGATTCAGTTTTGTTTAGTGAAACGAGATACAATGCAGTAAGGTGTTTCAACCTGTCCAAAGTATAACACAGATCCATTCCCTGCTCTTCTCTTAGCTTTAAAATGCCCAGCCTTCTCAACGAAGTTAGCTTTCCTAACTCCCTGACTAATTCATAATCTTCATTCACTTCGACGCTTCCCAATTTCTGCAGCTCGTCAATCTTCCAATTTCCTGAAGGAAACTCTCATTCCATGAGTGTCTGGGAAGAACAATGATGACTGGAAACTGTGTCGATAGTTACGGAGCTGGCAAAGACATGTCAATTGTGTGATCCCAGCAGGCAAAGAAGATACAAAAGTCCTTTTCAAATCAAGTATTTCCAAGTACTTGAGCTTCCTTATGGACTCTGGAAGCTCCCTTATCATGGTCCATCTCAAACTCAAGTATCTCAAATGAATCAGTTCAATCAATTCAGGTAGGAAGCTGTAAAGGGGAGCTCCATCTAAATTCAATACTCTCAGCAGCTTGTAATTGCGAAAACCATGCTCAAAAGAATGATGTGAAGAGAAAGACAACAAAGACCACAGATAAGGAAATCTCATATCTGATTGTACTTCCCCAGAGTTTTCATGGATTGATAGACGCCGAACTTTCTCATTATTGCTGATTCTTGTTCCGTTTGCTATCATAACAAAAGATTCTTCCCTGGATTTCATTTGAATGATTTCTCGCATTAGATCATGAACACGACATGTCTTGACCCTATTAAAATAACTCATCTCCACCACCTGGATCAAATTCCTATTCACGAGTTCATTAAGGTATTCCTCTGCTACTTCCTCCATTGTAAAGCCTGGCTTCTCTTCCACAAACCTTTCAACTATCCATAACCGGATCATCTTCATTCTTTTTATCAAATAGTCCTCTGGAAATACACTTAAATACAAATAACACTGCTTGAGGTAGTAAGGAAGATCATCATAACTTAGTTGAAGTATTCTACGTAGACTCTCAAGGTCGTTGTTACTTTTCAATTCTGTAGCTAGGCAGTCATGGACTTTCTTCCATTCCAAACCTTCATTTTTCTTCTTCGACAGTAGGCCTCCTATTGCCACGATTGCAAGTGGCAGTCCCTCACACTTCTTTAAGATATTTCGAGACATCTCTTCCAGTTCTGGAGGGCAAACTGCCTTATGTTCCCCTCTAAAGGCTTTCATACAAAAGAGGGTCCAAGCTTCATTTTCTGGTAAAGCTTGGAGTTCATAAACATGACTAGTGTTCTCTATAGATTCAGCAAAGTTACTTAAACGTGTAGTGAAGATAATTCTACTACCACAGTTACAATCAGGAAATGCATACCTTATTGTTTCCCAAGCGTTTACATTCCATACATCATCCAAAACAATGACATACCTCCTTCTCCGTAGATAATTTCTTAGAAAATCAATTAATTGGAGGTCAGTCATTGATTGCAAATTATCCGGAACAGGTTCGTTTGCTGTCACCAGAAACCCCTGCAGAGCAACTCGTAGTAGCTCCGTGGCTGCAAATGATTTGGAAACTGTAACCCAAGAATGGGCATCAAAGCTTCTTCTGATGGGGTGGCTGTCATAGACTTTCTTTACGAGGGTTGTTTTTCCCAACCCACCCATTCCAACCACAGAGATACTGGAGAGCTTTTCTTCTCCTTCTACAAGCCACGAAACCAGTAGATGTTTTGGGTTCTCAATTCCCACGACATCAGCTTCATCTAAGTAAAGAGCAGCTATACGGGGAGCTTGCCAATTCTCTACGGTAGCACTGGAGGTTGATTGGCATGTCTATCCTATTCAAAGAAAATGCATTCTCTTCTCTCTGAAATGGCTCTTACCCTTGCTTTAATGCTTTGTAACTGGACTGCCAGCCGGTGCCGCGCACTTAATTTACGGATGGAACGATATGAATTGCGAAGATAATGGGTAAAACCACTCCCGGGAGATGGAGCAAACCGGAGCATGAACTCTTCAAGAATGTCCTCAGCATCATAAGCCACATCTCTCACTTGTTTGACCCAGGCTCTCAGTCCTTGATCACTCTCACTCCTTTCTTCCGCATCCTGAAGGAAAGATTTCATGCTGTACAAATCATCCTGTAGTTCAACGATGCCCCCTCTCACTCCTCCCAAGAACCGTGTTTCTTCTGCTACAAAGGAAGCCAGTTTCTCGAGCACCACCTGCACTGCGATCATAGCCATGGCTTCTTGCTCCAGAATCACCAATCCTGATCTATTTTCTCTTGCCAAAAATTTAGGGCTCCCATATGTGGCTGTTTTGTACTGTAGTTGTGGATGTGGTTTAACTACAGCCACAATTTTTAACATTTTCCTCCCACAATTTGTAGACACCGTTTGTTTATGTGTTTTAACCTGTATTTTGTCAAATTTTTTAAAAAAATTTTGTTAAAATTGAGTTCGATTTATACTTTTTGGATTGTTTTGATGTGCTAATATCAAAAATGATTTTTAAAAAATGAAAAAACATCATTGGTATATATTTTGACACGAAAAGTTATTTGAAAAGCAACCACTACCACACTGTCAAACACGCTTTTAGTAACGGATCCCATCATTAAATTTTTTAGTAGTGGATCCCATCATTAATTGTGTTATAACAACAGTGATAAGAAGCTAGCTACTTCTTGTGATAAGAAAATAAATGAATAGTGGAGTCATGCTCCACTGTTTATTCCATTTTTTTCACTGAAATGCTCCAACTGTTTTGGCCGGATTATTTCGGTTTAAAGTTAAAAATATATTAAATCAAGTTTGATTCAACAAAATAAAATAAAACAAAATTATTTTTAATTATGTTTTATTTAAAAAATTAGTGTTTAAACAATATTCAATGACTACATAAATTAGACGGAGATCACTTGATGACGCTTGCATTTACAAAATTTGATCTCAATCTCAATTTTATTCCTGATTATATTTTACCTAATGTTGTGCTCTTAAGAAATTTTTGAAAAACTGTAGTCCTTGTCGAATATATTTCATACGTGATGGAATTGTTAATAGTTTAATGGAACAAAAAAAAAATATTTATATAAAGTATTATTTATTTTATGATGTAATAGCAATAGTTAAAATCTACAATATTTAAATTAAAACCATATATATATATATATATATATAAATTATTTTATAACCTCAATTTCAAAAAGCATTTTTAACCAAACACATTAAACTACTTTATTCAACTTAAATTTTAATCACAGTTTTAACTAAATACCTATTTTTTCAAAACCAATCTCAACTAAAAGTACTTTTTATAAAATATTTATAAAGTATTATTTATTTTATGATGTAATAGCAATAGTTAAATCTACCAATATTTAAATTAAAAAACCATATATATATATATATATATATATAAATTATTTTATAACCTCAATTTCAAAAGCATTTTTAACCAAACACATTAAACTACTTTTTATTCAACTTAAATTTTAATCACAGTTTTAACTAAATACCTATTTTTCAAACCAATCTCAACTAAAAAGTACTTTTTATAAAATATTTTTTTTCAAAATTACAATCACAATAATTACCATAATTACCAAAACACACCCGAGATCGATCAAATGTTGTATTTCGTACGTGTTTCACATCGGAAGGAAAGCCACTAGGAACTCAATTTTGACAGGGAAAACCCCACCTAACAAACATCTCTAATGGGAAATGCTATATTAAAAAAGCCAAATGGAGAAAATGGCTTTTTTAAATAGTGTAAAATATAACTTTTTTGATTATATGCATTCCAATAGTAAAAAGCTATTTACAAAAGCTAATTATATTTTTAATATATTTCATGTTAAAATTAATTTTAATATAATATTATATAACTAATTTAGATATTTTATATATAATATAATATTATGATATTATTAATTATATAATTAATATGAGAAATTTATAAAAGTTAATAAAAAATTAATGAAGTAATATGAAAGTTAAAAGATATAATTTAAAATTAAATTTAAAAAATTATTTTACATGAATATTTTTAATTTTAAGTTTTATATGTTATTGTTAAAAATTTAATTTTTTAATAGTAAATTTCAAATTCAAACTTTAAAAAAAACCCGCCAACATTTTAAATTTTGATTTTCATTTAAAAAAAAAATTCAAGTTTTGAAAAAAATAACCGCCAACATTTTAAAATTTAAAATTTAAAATTTTGAAAAAATTACCGCCAACATTCTAAGATTTTACAATTTGAAAAAATAATCAATCCTATAAAATATTCTTATATACCTTAACATTTTTTCCTCGTCATTTTCTTCTCTCCAATCTTTGTTATATTTCATTAAAATTCATCATGAATCATTCTAATTTTAATTTTTATGATGCTTTTGATTTTGATGATGACACTTATGTGTTTGCTTTTCAAGTTGCTACTGCTGTGGTTGCTGAAGAAGAATTGAATAATCAAAGGCGGAGAACAGGGTATCGTGGCTCTAGTCCTGGTCACAATATTATCAATCGTAATAGAAAGAAAGGTGAGTTAAGGTTATATAATGATTATTTTGCTGAAAATCCTAATTTCACTAAAAATCAATTTCGAAGAAGATTTATGATGAGTCGTCATCTTTTTTTTTTTTCGGATCGCAAATGCAATGAAAAGCTCTTAATCCATATTTCAAAACAAAAAGATAGATGTTTCTTAGTGTTTTTTCTTGTTTATCTTGCCTTCAAAAAGATAACTGCAGCTCACAAAAAAAATACTTTCATATGGTATTCTTGCAGATCTTACTGATGAATATATTCGAATTGGAGAAACCACTATGATAGAAAGTCCTAGAGATTTCATTAAAGCAATCATATAATTTTTTGGTGATTGGTATCTAAGGGCACTAAACAAGGTCGATATTTATCGATTATTATCAATTGAAGAGTAGCGTGGATTTCCAGGGATGTTAGGGAGCATTGATTGTGTGCATTGAAAATGAGAGAAATGCCTAATTACATGGCATGTGATGTATACTTGTCATTTTCGTGAACCAACTATAATTCTAGAGGCGGTGGCTTCACAAGATCTTTGGATATGACATGCCTTTTTTAAAATGCCTACATCATTAAATGATATTAATGTTCTTGATCGGTCACCTATCTTTGCTGCACTTGCCTGAAAGGTTATACTACTCTCCTGTCAATTATACAATTAATGGACATGAATATACAATGAGATACTATTTAGCAGATGAGATTTATCCTAATTAGTCAACCTTTGTTAAGACAATCCCAAGACCACTAGAAACAAAGAGAAAATATTTTACAAGCAAGCAAGAGTCTGCAAGAAAAGATATAGAGCAGGCATTTGGGGTGCTCCAATCTCGTTTTGTAATTGTACGTAGACCTGTTCGATACTGGGATGAAAAAACGCTTGCATATATTATAAAAGCTTGCATAATATGATTATTAAGGATGAAGGAGCAATTAACATTGGATTTGACCATGAACATGAAATCAATTCCTTTATATCAATGTCACATGGTGAAATACCAAAATTACATGATTTTCTTCAAACTCATAATCAAATTAGGGATAGAGCAACTAGCTCTCAACTACAAGAAGATTTGATTGAACATTTGTGGAAACAATATGGCAACGAGTAGAATCTTTAGATTTGAACTTCTTATGTTATCATAATTTTCAAGTTTTTTATGTTTTTTTTTTTTCCATTATGGTTGTTATCTTTTAAGTTAATTAATCCTACTTATTATTGTTAAGTGTTAGAGGAACTTCAAAAAAATATTATGAATTAATATCAATTTCATAACAATATATTTAAAATAACTAAGAAATTTTCTGCATATTTAATTGAAAATACATTACATTACAATAAATTAATCAAGATTAATTAAAAATTAAAACCCCTCTTTTGCATAATTTCTAACTTTCTATTTTCAAAATACGCTGCAGAAATTGGATCAAAATTAGAAATATCCATTTTTATAATTTGTTCTTCTTTCTCAATTTTTGTCCAATTATTATTCTCTTGACTTTATTGAATTCATCATGGCTTGTTGCTCTAACATAATTTCCTATCTTGTTTTTTCTGATCCTCAATTTCAACTAGAGTATCCCTGAATTGTTGTAAGAGATTTGTTACAATTACCTCCTCAACTTTATCTTTTCCTTGTATACGTTTAAATCATTCCTTTGCAGTCTTCCGATCGATTGGTCTATCTTGATAAATCAATGGTTCACTATCTTCCCCTAAACTAACAGAATCAGGGTAGATGGAGTTGATGGAGCCGGACTTGCATTTGACATGACCTTTTGTTTCTTGTTTTTTACCTTTTGATATTGACTTGCACGCTCAAATTGCCATTTGGTTCTTTTTTCTTAAGATAACCTAACAATGTTTCTAGTTGAAAATATATTTTACCAACGCAAGAAGCATACCATTTGTCGAGCATCATTAATTTAGTAAATAAATAAATAAATAAAATAATGTTAAAATATGTGTTAAATTAATTTAACATGAAATGAATATTAAAATTATCTTTGATTCTTCGATCATTTCCACTTTGCTGATGATTTTCAATTTGAGTAACAAATCCAACAAATTTAACGACTTTTCTATTTATTTCTTGCCATCTACTTGAGATGCTTATTTGAGAATGATTATTCAAGTTTCCTCCATTCTTTACAAAGTAAGCATGTACACGAGCCCAAAACTATTTTGTTTGTTGTTCAACTCCTGTAATTGGATCCTTGCTTGTATTTAGCCATGCAAATACAAGTAAACAATCTTACTCTAGTGAGAATTTTTTATTTCTTTGTGATTTTTTTGCCGAATGGACATTTAAATTCGAGTATGTTAAGTCATCAATTAATTGATTAGAATCACTTGGTTGAGAAAGAATATTCTTCTGAACTCACTCATAAGAAAGTTGGTAAAAGAGCTTGGAAAATTTGAATCCATCTACATTAAAAAAAAACTCAAGTTAAAAAACCTTATAAGAAAGTATAAAAAAAAGCTCACATTCAATGTCTAGCAATTTTATAGTTTCCATACATGTGAATTAATAATAAGCATTGCCTCCTACTTGTTTTAACATAACAAATTTGTCTATTTTTTGAAACTAAAAAGAGAATTGATATACTGGTTTAAATTATATTTTCAACAAGACAAAATATAAATTGACCTCAAATTAAAACAAATAATCAAAAATAAAATTTAAATATGTCACTCTATAATTTTATCAATATCAATTACCATTAATTAATTACTCTCAATTTTATCAAAGATAAACAACATAAATAAAATATGTCTTCCTTAACCCATATTAAAACATAAAATAATAAAGAAATAAAAAATCATCACAAATATTAAATTAATAACAAAAGGTCTTAAAAAAGAAAATCAAGGTATATTAAAGAGAAAATAGAAAAAAGCTTTTAAACAAGTATACTTTTCAATTTCAGCTAATTAACATAATCAAATTGTTATTAATTAACCGGAAGAAATAAATGATTCTTGTTTTTCTAAATTTTGAGAGAAGGGTGGGCACAATACAAAATTTTAAAATTTACGAAGTTCTTTCCTCCTAAATTTGAAGAAAATTCCTCTTGCATTTAAAGAAAAAAAAAAAAAAAGAGATGTTGGCGAACAACTATAAAAATAGCTGTTGGCCAAAAGTTATTTATTTTTTCCATTGCTATAAGGAAATATAGATATGACTTGTCACCTAAACAAATGACTAAAATAACTATTTGTTTACTTCATGCGTTGAAGTTAGGAAATGAAAAAAAAAAAATATTTATTAATATTTTAGTTTTTTAATTTTAGTTCTTCCCATTGGAAATGATGTAAACCTTTTGAGGGACTCCTTATAAAATGATCAAAGTCTTTATCAAGAAAACACAATAGGTTTTTTTTTTTTTTTTTCACAGAATAATAACTAATATATCTTTTGAGGCAAAAAAAATAATGCACGGTAGGTAGGAACATTTTTTTACCTATTTCTTTTAAGAGAATGGTAATATAACCCCAAAAATACTATTTGAAATTCAGATATAGGAAATTAACTCTGCTGTATTAATCACTTCACACCTGTCAGTAACAAAAAGTATAGTTTTGATTTATTTTTTAAAATATTTTTTATTTAAAAATATTTAAAATAATTTTTTTTATATTTTTAAAAATCAACACATCAAAATAATATTAAAAAATATTAAAAAAAAAAATTTTCAAATTTTTTTTAAAAATATTTTTTGAAAACGCAAAAACAAATAGAGTAATTTCATTTTTTGTATCATGTGAATATTTATTGTTAAAAGTATATTTTAAATTATATTTTTTTACTTGAAAAAATATAAAAATTAGTATTTTAGATGTTTTAAATAATTTTAAATATGATAATATTAAAAATAAAAAATATTATTTTAATACTAAATGTATATTTAATACCATAGAAATATTACAGTACTAATATCATACTCTATAATACTACATTGCTAAATATTAGTACTACTATGGTTTGGAAAGATATATTTTTTTAAAAAAATTATAAATTTATAGTTTTGATTGAAATTCAAGATTTAAACTATAATTTAAATGAAAAAAAAAATAGAAAATCGAATAACTTTTAAAATTTATAATCACTGTTAAAACAGCTCCGATCACATTTTCATCACAATGCCAAATGACGCAGGCAGACATGTTGTCGTTTGTCCTTGATTTTTCAATCAAACTACCGATTCTCGTAAAAAAAAAAAAAAGGACATAAAATTGAAAAAAGGTTGACGTCAAGCCACATATGCACCAAGACCTGCCTCCATCAAGCGCCATGTGTTCTCTTTCGCCTTGGAAAGTTGGACCGTGTTCTGTTTTTGGTAGCGAAGGAAGAAGGAAGAAAACTGAAGCCGATCCTTCAAGAACCCAAAACTCTCTTATGATCAAATCACCAAAATGACTCCCCTTGCTTCACGTTTGATCCAATCAAGAACTTCCCTCTCCAAATTATAAGTACGTTTCGTTTCCTTTCTTGGGTAATTTTTTTCTTCTCCTGTTATGTCAAGAATATTATTTATATTGATAAGTACGGAAAATTTATTTTTGTGATTTATTTTCTCTCTTAGGGAAAAAATGGGTTCTTTCTTTAATATTGCGTTGACATTGATTTCTTGTAAGATTACATTGTGTTATTTACCTTGTCTCTTGAAGGGAATTTTAAGAGTTAGTGATTTCCTTAAAGACATGGCTGGTGCTTTTGATTTGAGAATTGTATGATTGTGAGTGTTTAGAAGCTTCTCTTTTTATTGGAAAAATGCCAAAAAATGAAAAAAAAAAGGGGACGTTTTGGAATTGGCAATGATTCCTTGGGGCTTTTCTTCTTTTTATTGCATGCATATATTTTGCGCAATGGAATATTTGATGGCAACATGAATGTATGATTTTGTTGTGTTACCAAATGTGAGGTGTTGCATTTTCTGATTAGTTTTTTTTTTTTGAATAAGTACAATTGCTGCCATCAAGAAATGGGAGATATCTATCAACAGATTCTAATAAGGTTGATGAAACCCTTTAAAGTTGAGGAGGCTGAGACAGTGAATGTACCTCCACCCTCGACAGAGAAGGTATGCTGGATAATGAACCATAGTTGGCGCTTTTGATATCTTCTAGTTTTTATTGTTTTTTGCATGTTTTGACCTGATATGCTAACCCAATGCAGTTTGCTTTGTATTGGGTGGAAATGGATTTTGTTGGTTTCTCATATCTGCAAAGAAGCTGTAGACCGTGGCTTAACTGTTGCTAGCCTGAGCAGGTATTGTGATCCTCTAAAGCTGTAATTTTTTTATTGATAGTTGGTTATTCTCAAGTTGATGTCTAATTGTTCATGTTCCTTTCAGGTCTGGCAGGCCATTGATACATGATTCATGGGTTAGCAATGTGATTTGGCATCAAGGTTTGCATTGTTCTATGGTGCTTTCTTTTTCTCTCCATGGCTTTTGATGTCTTGATGCCTGTAAACTTGTTTTCTGTTTCTAACAGTCTTCTTTATCTAGGAAGCCTACTCTCATCTTATTCATGGACGGAAGCTCTAAATGGGGTCACCTCTGTATTGTATGTGATCTCCTCACCTTTTCCACCAAAATAACATTTTTTTTCACGTGCGCGCGCACATGTGCTGCAACGTGGTTTTGCTACACAGGATGTGATTCTTCTTCTTCTCTTTTTAATGAGTGATTGCTCTTTTCTGCTAATTTGCATTTTGCTTTCTAGAATTTCTTGTGTAGGTGGTTTTGGCTCACAGTCTTATATGTATAAGATTAATGGAACTGCAAATATTAATGCAATTAGAGTCTGCTTCAGAAAAAGGTATACTCTAAAGGAAGCTAAGTTTTTTTTCTGCTGTTTATTTATATAGTTTGTTCTTGCGGCCTTGTGGTGATTCATAACTGATGACTTTTGCATAAGTGTTGTGGAAAAAAGCTGTTTCCAAATAGAAGCCCATAGAGGCTTAAAATCTGGTTTCACAGTTGTTGTAAGAGGGAATCCTAGTGTTCACTTGAAGTTGCTCCACCCATTGTTAGATTTTTCTCTGAGAATGGATCTTTTATGATGAATTTCTCATATTTTGGAGTTACGAATAAATTAGGTATTCTAATGGTCATATAGATTGTCAATATTGCAAAGTTGTGGTTGTGTGGATATTGAATATAGCGAAGGAGAGAATTTTAGGCAACTGTGTTTCTTTTCTCAATTTCTTATTGTTATTATTTCTTCAATCATCAAGGAAAAAGCAAATTCTAGAAGGCATTTTGATCTAGCATGGTCTTTGGTTTTTCATTTCATAGTACATCTGCAATCTAACAGCCATGCTGTGTTACACTGATAGCAAAAGAAAACTTTTTCAAGTTTTGTGAATTTTTATATCCTTTTACATGATTTTGGTCCCACCAATAAAGTAAACTGTTAGAGAGTAGCTGGTTCCATTTCTACCATTAACCTTGTTCTTTTTGGTTTCGGTGAGGGGATGTTGTTGAAACTCATAAATACCCTGGGAACTTGCGTGTGGCCTACCAGCTGAGGCTACCCCCAATTTTTATTTATTTTAGTGGATTGGATTTGATAGTTGATTGCTTATTTGCTATAGGTGTTAAAAGATTTGTTTACATCTCTTCTGCCGACTTTGGCTTGGCCAATTACTTGCTGCAAGGATATTACGAGGGAAAGGTACTATTTTCATTACTTGCTGTCGAATCATGTCACTTTAATGTGAATGTCTGGCATGGCACATCTACATCTTCTGTTTTTGGAAACAAAGACTGTTTTCTTAAAAGCTTCAAAAAAAAAAAAAAAAAAACCTAGTTTGTATTATACATAGATTCAGTTTGAAATTCTGTAACACATATTTTTGATACTAAATAGTTATATCACAAGAAGAATCAAAACTTTCAAGTGTTGTCATGATATTTACTTTTTCCCCTTTTCTTATCAGTCTTTACCTCATTAAGAATTTTACTTGTGGTTGTTTTGAAGTAGAAAAGCTGCTGAAACAGAGTTATTGACCAAAGTTTGCATACGGAGGTAAAATTTTTCCTTTTCATTCTTGTTACTTGTACTCTTTCTATTCCTGTCATAGAGCTGTCCTAAAACTTTTGGATCTGGAAGGTTGGTAAAATTTCCTTCAGGTGAAATGCTATTATGATTTATTTGATTTTCATCCTTCATATCTTGGTACTCTTTTTTGTGTGTATTTGATTTTCAAAAAATCTTTGTAGTTTATATTCTACCAGTGTTTGTATTGAATTAGTAATGTAGATATATGTCTCCCTTGTATCTGACAGCATATTAAATATTGTATGTTATGGATTATAGTAACTCCAAATCTGATGAAATGTTTCATGTTTCCTTGTTTAGGAGTGATTCTCAGGCCTGGGTTTTATTTACGGAACTCGCAATGTTGGAAGTGTTAAGTTACCTCTAGGTGTGATTGGTTCTCCATTGGAGATGGTAAATTCTGGTGCTTCCTTCTCGTATATTTATCTAGATTACTAGGTTATCCCAAACTACACTTGAATGATATTTATCCATGCTGCAGCTTTTGGCAGCTTAGGTTTGCCGAAACACAGCATACCCTGCAATTGAATTTTCAAATTCTCATTATTATTGGTCCCTCAAATCTATGCAATCTTGCAATTTGTTTCCTAGTTTTAGGTCTTTAAGCACCTATGCAGACTAGTTCTTAGAACTCTTAAAGGGAATAAAAGGAGGTCGCAACTTTGTCTTTTAGGAGCATTCTAAGATTGCAGTCACCAGAAATTAAGTTTCAAGGAGTGTTATGTGGGCCATTTTATCATTTACATGGGAGAAATGCTTGAAAATGTGATATGGAGATTTGTAAGCTACCGTATTCAATCCTGTTATTTGGAGGTTCATTGTAATTTATGGAATTGCCAATCCCGCTGCAGGTTCTTCAACATCAAAACCACTCAAAAACAGCTTCCCCTTTGTTGGCCCTTGTTCACCCCCCCCTGTCAATGTTACTGCTTTTTTCTAGTTGCTAAAGTTGCAGTAAAGGGCAGCAACCGATCCAGTTTTCCCTCGCAGGCATCGTAGACGTTTACGGAAATACAGCGGTATAGCCAGCAAGGGGCAGCATAGATTTGTTGATCTCTCTCTCCCCTCCCCGCTCGTGTTTACCCACCAAATATAGGAGCCCGTTCATGATATCATGAGAAGTTTTCATTTGTTTTCTTCTTTGTAAATTCTCAAGAAGATGTTAGCTTTTGGACTTGTAATATTTGGTGAACTGGAAAACGAAGCAAGCATTAACGATGAAATAAAATTCTGAAATCACAGGAATAATGTCATCAAATTCCCTAGTGCAAGATGAATCAGTTCTTGGATGAATCGCTTTGTATTATCACCCTTTGCTGATGCTCTCTTCTCTAAAAAGTGCTCAGGGCTGCATTCCTTTTTGAAAATTCTGCAAGTTTCTTTGATTTGCTATGTGCCTCCATTCCATTTAAATTTATCTATTAAAACTATACTGTTCGTATTAATTAATAGTTCTATTAAATTATTAATGTAGTGATTTATAAAAAAAAATAAGTAGAACTGAAAAGTCATATGGATTTTAATATTGATATGTGATGTAATTTAAAATTGATGAAGTACGAGTGAAAAAAAACAATATTGCCTTGAATATTTCCAATTCATTTTTACTTATAATTATGAAATATTTTGAAAAACTATATATGAGGGTAATGGATTGGGTGGTTACCTTGGCTTCACATTTCAAGATTTTTTTAAAATATTAAAATAATATATATTTTTTTTTTAAAAGTTAAATTGAATTTTTTAAAAGCATAGGGTAAAGTTCAGCCCGTTTTAATTATAAAATCTAGCTTGTCAACTTCCTGTGTTAGCATGTAACCGGTTGACTCCTCAGCCCCGGTACCCCGGACTCATATTTGCCACTGTAAGAAATAAATAATTCGGCTGTTAAGGGAGAAAAAAAGTCAATATTTGGATTCTTATAAGAGGCCAAAAGGCCCAAGAACAGATAAATTTGCGAAATTTTACCGGCAATATGACAGAGAGGCTCGAATTCGAGCATACAAAATCAAAGAAGCAAAAGAAATCGGGAATCAAGAGAGAAACAATGAACAACACGAGCAGCAGTAACAGTCAGCAACAGCAGCCAATCAAGTGAAGGCAAGGCACGAATGATGATTGCCGCTCTCACTGAATTTCCTCGCTTCTTTAATGGATTTTACACTCCCCACTGTGAACGCTCCGCCTCTAGAAATTCCATCTTTTTTTAGCTTAAATTTCTTTTTTTTCTTAATTATTTTTGACACTCTGATGATTTTGGTGGTTCAGTTCCTGATGAATTAGTGGAGCATTACTTGGCTAAAAGTGGTTTCAATGTCCTGATGTCAGATTGTAGTACCCCTTTTCTTTTGGTACCAAAAAAAAGCATAAAATTAAATTGGTTATTGTTGCAGCTGAAATGGGTTTGTTTTTTGAATTTGAAATAATGGGTTGTGTTTTAATTAATGTGGTTTGTTTTAGGGATTTGGAATTTTTTTTTGACGTTTATGGGGTTTTTTGTTTCCTAATTTTTTTGCAGGGTTAGATTAGTAGCTGTTGCGACACAGAAGTTTGTTGCAGATGTTGCAACTGATGCTCTTCAGTATGTATCTGTTCACTGTTTTTGGTTTTGATTTTAATGGATTTTAGCATTTTTATTGATTTTGATGTGTGTGTGTGGGTGGTGGAATGGGGGAGGGGGTTAGGGTTTTTGAAAGTGGAGAGATCATGCCTAGGGTTCGAGCTGAAGATGGTGGAAACTTTATAGAACTATTATCTTTTTTGGGGAAATGTTAAGTAAATTATCTTGTTGCATGCTGGGATTCTGGACTTGACCCAACTTGCTAGTTCGTGGTTAAATTTGTGGTTAGAAGCTCTTGTAAAATATGATCTGTGGTATAAAAAGCATGGAATGGAAATGGTTAATTTTTTTTTTTCTGAGTGCTGACAGCTGATTCAACATCTGAACTAGGAGTTAATTGAATTGTAAAGTTTCTCTGTGTTCACCAAAGGGATTGTTTAAAAGATTTCAATGTCCAAGTGATAGTGTCGTAATGTCGTTAACGTTATGCATCGGTGCTGTAGGCAATGCAAGGCACGGCCGGCACCAGTAGTTAAAGACAAAAGGGACAAAGCAGCAAAAGGTGCTAACAGTAGTCCCCATTGCAATCTTATGTTTGTTTATATAGACTGTTTTGCACTGGTCTTAACTTTTTGTGATTACAGGAAAAGCGCCTAATTTTGACAATGGAGGATCTGTCGAAGGCACTGAGTGAGGTAAGCCCAAAAAATTGTTCTTTCTCACTCTTTGTTTAGGTGGGCTTAGTTTCTATGTTATCCCTTGCCATAATCATATTGTATTTTCTAAGATCTCAGGATGCATGATTCCTGCCTGCGATTTAGAATTTCAGTTAACTTCAACCTGAAAATAGATGAGCATTGTCATTGATTGTTTGGAAAGTCATGAGAGCTGGAAGATTTGAAAATAATTTTATTGAAATGACTCAGTATGATATCAATCTCATGAGATTCTTTTACCTGCCAACAAAGGACAAGTATCTTCTTCTCTCATTGCTCATTAATGCATGCCCGCCGCTTTGAAGCAATGCTGTTTTTATTTTCCACTTCGACTTGAAGTAGAATAATGGATGCTATTCAACGTATTGATTTTCTTTAACTTTAACTTGACTTATTGGGGTGATTATTTTAGTGGGCAGATAAGAATCCCTTGATTTGCTGTATAATTTATTTCACAGAACTTGTGCATGATAGAGCATAAGAAATGAAAAATGATTTTGAAAAATGCAACATAATGTTGAATGTTAATAGGACATGCATGTAATAAACTGTGCAAGGGATAGTCATGTAATTGGCTTCATCTGCTTGAGAAAATTGGGACACTAACTACTAAGGTCTGCACTTAAAATCAGTTCCCACTTCCCATTTCAGTTTTTCTTTGTTCTTATCAAATAATGTTGATTCTTTGTTATCATTTGAATGAGCAGTATGGTGTAAACGTTGAAGCACCAGAGAGTATTTTGCCTGATAGCCATCGACTGGGATGGATCCTGCTTCAAGAGAAGAGTGATTTGGGCTAAATTTTTATAATAAGATTGTGAACTTAGTTTTGTATGTCAAGTCATATACATGTCTGTATCTTAATGATAGCATCACTGCTGGTGCTAGTTTATTATCTCTTTACCTCCGGATTTTCTGTTTCTTCGTAGCTGGTATGATGCTATTTACATCTTTGATCTTTGTCCATCTTCAAAAGTAATTTGAGGGCAAATCCAGACTTTGCCAACGTTATTCTGGAATTACAAGCTCCTTCCATAAGTTTTTATGTTTGACAGAAACCCCCTCATGTTTTCAACCCTACCGAGGTTTTTGTCAAATTTATATGGTACAGGGTTGGAAACATGAGGGGGTAGCTGTCAAGCATAAAAGCATTTGGATGATGCTTGTAATTCTGCAAATACTTTAGAGAAGCATTTGTAAATTCACCTCACCTCTATTACTAAAATTGTGGTTTTTAATCAGCTCTCTATAAGTTTTTAGCCTTAAAGTTGCTACCAAAATATGCTGTCCCAAGTCGTTTCCCATTACCCTAGCCAACTAGAAACTCTCCAAATTGAGTAGATTCTGATATTTCTATCATGGATGGTGATTAAAATCATAGTTGGACATGGCCTGACAGGCTGACTTGAGACCTATCCATTTAGGAGCTAGACTGATTCAGGTCAAACAAAAAGAAAAAAAATCAAGAAAAAACCGGTCTTTAATCTAATGACATTTTTTTTGATTTTTCTTTGAATTTCAAAAGAAAATATGTTAAACTTGGGATGTTGAAAAGAATAATGCAATGGCATTTTACAAAAAAGTTGCTATTTCCATCTCCCAAAAAATTTCCCGTAAACAGTTAAACAGTTGGGACCATAATTTTTATCTCTGGATAACTGCTCAAACCGTGGATGTAAATCAATAATTTTTTTCTTACGTTTCTTCTACTTAGCTTCTAGACTCTTATATCTTCCTTGCAATCACGGGCTCCAGCTCGTTTGATTGCCATATCTTGAGAGAAAATTCTGGCCCTTGACAAAATGAAAGAATCAAACCCTAGAGAACAACTGGCCTCCGTCAAAATGCTGGAAGGTGAACTTGAGATAGTGATGTTTCTAGAAAACAAAGGATGCTTCCTCTAGAGAGCCTTGTTAAATATATAGATTTGCTTATCCTAATCTTAGCAAGCAGCTTGTCTTGAGTAGTAGACGATAACGCATGCAAGGTTTGATGACTGTTTACCAAGAAGAGAGTTTGAAAGGAAGAGTCTGAGCCATGAACGTGTTTTTTTCTTCATTTGCGAACTCTAATGGTCTTAATCATGCAAACAAGATGAATGACTGACACAAACCTTGTCTTGAATAGTTGACAATAATACGTACAACTTTTTAAGACTGTTTACCAAGAACAAGATTGAAAAGGAAAAACTCGAAGCCATGAACGTGTCCTGAAATTTAATTTGTTGACCAATCAATGATCATTAATAAGACGGTATTAAGACTTAACTGAATATTAGCTGAAATTGAATTTGGGTTACGTAGGGTAAGATTTTTTTTTTGGTTCCAATAAGCAATCTATCTTTATGTAAAAGCTGTTCTTTTGGCTGTAATAGCAAATGTGATTGCCAATGTAGTTACAAGCTTGAGTAATTCCATGGTCATTAACTACATTTAGTTTGATTCAGTCAAGGTAAAACGATGATGAAAACGTTTGTATCTTTATAGAGCTGTGCCCTTATAAGTAAGAGTCCTTCCTTTCTAGATTAATCCACGTTGTATCTTAGTTTTCTCATGCTCCTGTTCTTTCCCTGTGTTCATCTGCTCTAGTCATTTTGCTTTTGAACTTGTCTGTTGGTTTTTCTAATGCAACATATTTTCCATTAGATCCTTTGTTAGCCTCCCTTTTTATCTAAAACATATAAGAAAAAGCTAAAATTGTCTTTTAGGCACACAACAAGATGAGAAAAAAGCTTTCAAATCCTGTTCCATCTTTCTTTTTCTTTCTTTCTTTGAAGTTTTTCTTCATAGCCATGGGGGTGGCCCAAGACACAACATCTATCCCTGTGAATGTCGGTGTGGTTCTTGACTTGGATGATGTTTTGTATGGAAATATCGGGTTGAGTTGCATCAACATGGCCCTTTCAGACTTCTATGCCAGTCACAGTGACTACAAAACCAGACTGGTCCTCACCACCATAGACTCCAAGAGAGATGTTGTTGGTGCAGCTGCAGCAGGTTCTCTCTGCCCCCTCTCAATTTCATCAGCAGCATGCTCTAATTCTGAATCACTGTTTAATATTTTAGACCTATGATTAACCTTCTTGTGCAACAATCTAGTGATGGATATTGTATATCTGCTTTACTTAAATGAGGTGATCAACCTGCAAGGCTGCAACCTCTCTTTGTCTGTTCATAGGAATCCACCTAGAAACCCAGGTCTTCACAAGCCACGGCTAGTTGCTTTTAAAAGTCACCTATGTAGGCTGTGTTCTCTCTGTGTTATGATATTGTAGACTAGATATATTCTACTTCACAATGGAGGCGTTAGAACTGGTCCACTTGGTACTTCATCACTCTGCTGCACAAAGATCATTGACTTCACAGAAGTATTAAAAGTTCAAAAGGAAAAGACATGCTACAAAATCTTTGTTTGGGAACTTGTGGTTAGTGTATATAATTCAGTACCACTATATTCTTGACATCAAAATTCTTATCTTATATAAAGCACCACATGCTTTCACTAGAATTTTCCCAGCAGTCTTTGTTGATTATGATAGCAAGATATCAATTATAATTGTTCTTTCTTATCCCCTTTTAAAACACAGCCCTGGATTTGATAAAAAATGTGGAAGTGCAAGCAATCATAGGGCCAACTTCATCAATGCAAGCCAGATTTGTTATTGAACTTGGAGAAAAAAAAAGCTCAGGTGCCCATCATATCATTTTCGGCATCATGTCCATCTCTTACTTCAATCAGGAAGTCCATATTTTTTTCGAGCTACACAAAATGACTCGACTCAAGTGAATGCCATAGCTGCATTAGTTCAAGCCTTTGGATGGAGAGCAGCAGTTCCCATCTACGTTGACAACGAGTATGGAGAGGGAATCATTCCTTATTTGACTGATGCCTTGCAAGCAGTTGATGCTCGTGTCCCTTACCAGAGTGTCATTTCTCCATCAGCCACTGACGATCAAATTGTCAAGGAGCTTTACAAGTTGATGACAATGCAAACTAGAGTTTTCATTGTGCACATGAATCAATATCTTGGCACTCGGCTTTTTGCCAAAGCGAAAGAGATTGGAATGATGAGTGAAGGATATGTTTGGATCATGACTGATGGTCTGACTGCTGATTTATTGAGTGGCACCTAATCCTTCTGTCACTGATACAATGCAAGGGGTACTGGGTATTAAACCTCATGTTCCAAGTACAAAAGAGCTCAAAGATTTTCGAGTTCGGTGGAAAAGGAAATTCCAACAAGATAATCCTGACATCATTGATGCTGAGTTGAACATATATGGACTATGGGCATATGATGCTGCAACGGCGTTGGCCTTTGCAGTTGAGAAAATGGAAAATTTTGGCTTCCAAAAGGTAAATGTTTCTAGCAATTCACCAACAGATCTTGCCACTCTTGGAGTCTCTTTAAATGGTCCAAACCTTCTTCAAGCTTTATCAAACACTAGCTTCAAAGGCCTTTCGAGAGATTACCTTTTTGTTGATGGGAAGTTACAAGCATCAGCCTTCCGGATAGTTAATGTGAATGGCAATGGAGGAAGAAAGGTTGGATTCTGGACACCAACGAAAGGACTTGTGCAAACATTGAATTCAACAACAACTAAAAGTATGAATTCGTCTTCTGTGTCTAGTATTTCAAATGTAATATGGCCTGGTGATAACATTGCTGCTCCCAAGGGTTGGGAGATTCCATCAAACGGGAAGAAGTTGAAAATTGGAGTGCCAGTGAAGGATGGCTTCAGTCAGTTTGTGTCAGTGACAAGAGATCCCAGCTCTAACACCACAACAGTCAAGGGATACAGCATAGATGTTTTTGAAGCTGTAGTGGGATCATTGCCTTACGCTCTGCCTTATGAGTACATCCCCTTTGCAAATCCTGATGGAGGAACTGCTGGAAATTATGATAGTCTGGTATATCAAGTGTACTTGCAGGTAAACGTTCTTCATCACCTTGTCTAATTACACTGCAATACATTTAACATAAAATCTGAATCTTGCTTAGGCAGAAAATGGTGAATATCTAATTTCATGGCTACTACCAACAGAATTATGATGCTGTGGTGGGAGATACAACCATCGTCTTCAACAGGTCCTTGTATGTTGATTTTACCTTGCCTTACACGGAAAGTGGTGTCTCCATGATCGTTCCTATCATAGAAAACAAGAACAAAAATGCATGGGTTTTCTTGAGGCCTTTGACATGGGACCTTTGGGTCACAAGTTTTTGTTTCTTCATTTTCATTGGATTTTGTTAGAATTATGAGATTTTGCCTTTAGAAAGATAGAATTAAGATCAGTTTTTCATATTTGAATTCTGTAACAGTTTATCTCCTTCAGGATTTGCAGCAGAAATATTCTGCTTAGTCTAGGATTTCAATTCCAATAATCTCTCAAGTTTGTTGAGAGTTCTAATGCATTTCAAGTTCTATGTAAGCCTATATATAGGCATTTGAAGTTAATGAAATTTATTGATCTTTCTACTCAACTCTGCCATCTTAAATCTGTTTCCTTTTTCTTTACGTAAACTGTATTGTTTAAGTTTAATTCATTTCCATTAGTGGTATCAGAGCAAATAGATCCTACGGGCTGTGGGGCAAACAAATTTTTCTTTCTTTTGAGTGATAACAATAAGAGAAGGTGAGGCAAACACAGAGAGGGTGAGCGAAACACTTGAGAGTTATTTTCTTTCTGTTTTTTGTCAATGTCTTCTTCAAACAATATTGTATCTGCAATTCCAATTTTTAGTGGAGAACTCTATCATATTTGGGCTGTCAAAATGAGATTTTATCTAAGATCTCATGGCTTATGGAATGTTGTGGCAACCGATTCTGATCCTCCACCATTGAATGCAAATCCTACAATTGCTCAAATGAAAGCACATGAAGAAGAAAAACTCAAGAAGGACAAAGCCATTACCTGTCTTCATTCTGGTCTTGCAGATCATATTTTCACAAAAATTATGAATCTGGAAACACCAAAACAGGTATGGGATAAGCTTCAAGTTGAATTTGAAGGCAGCAGCAAAGTCAAAGCAGTTAAACTTCTTGCATTTAAGAGGGAATTTGAGTTGATGAAGATGAAAGACAATGAATCTGTCAAAGATTATTCTGGCAGATTAATGGATGTTGTAAATCAAATGAGGCTTCTTGGAAACACATTTGAAGATCATAAGGTAGTAGAAAAACTTATGATGTCTGTTCCTCAAAAGTTTGAAGCTAAAATCTCAGCAATAGAAGAATCTTGCGATCTGCAAAGTCTGACTATTGCTGAGTTAATTAGCAAACTTCATATTCAGGAGCAAAGAGTTCATATGAGAGATGATGAGGCAGTTGAAGGGGCTTTCCAAGCAAACAACAGGGAAAGGAGTGCTGGTAATCTACCAAGAAACAAACCTGTCAAGTATGCTAAAAAGGAAATCAAGTATACCTTCAAAAAGACAGACTTTCTCACCATGTTCTTATTGCAGAAGAACTAACCATACTGAGAAAGATTGCTGGTTTAAGGGGAAAGCTTCTCTTCAATGTTTATTCTGTAATAATCTCGGTCACAGTGAGAAATATTGCAGAATCAAGAAGAAGCAACCTCAGCAACAAATACAACAACAAGCAAATGTTTCTGAAGAAAGCAAAGATGAGGAGGAGCATTTGTTTGTTGCAACACAAGCTAGCAATACCTCTGAACAGAATACATGGCTTATAGACAGTGGCTGCACAAGTCACATGTCCAAATTTCTGTCAATTTTCTCCTCTATTGACAGATCAGTTCAACCGAAGATTAAGCTGGGAAATGGAGATATTGTGCAAGCTAAGGGGAAAGGAACTATTGCAGTCAGCACAAATAGAGGTATTAAAACCATCACAAATGTTCTTTACATTCCTGAACTAGATCAGAATCTCCTTAGTGTTGCACAAATGCTTAAGAATGGTTATGAAGTCTCTTTTAAAGAGAAATTTTGTTTTATCACTGATACACATAATTCAGAGATAGCAAAAATCAAGATGGATGGTAATAGCTTCTATTTGAAGCTTGATGCTGTTAATGGACATGTGTTTAGTGCAAAGATTGATGAAAGCATTCTTTGGCACAAAAGATTCGGTCATTACAATCTTAATTCATTAAAGTTGCTGTATGATACTGGAATGGTAGAAAACATGTCTGCAATACATGTTACTGCTCATACATGTGGAAGTTGTGAACTGGGAAAGCAGCATCGACAACCATTTCCTAAAGGTATATCCAAAAGGGCAACACACATGCTGGAGCTGGTTCACTCAGACATATGTGGACCTATGAGCACAGCTTCTTTGAATAATAATGTGTATTTTATATTATTCATTGATGACTATAGCAGAATGACTTGGGTTTATTTTCTGGAAAACAAGTCACAAGCTTTATCTATGTTCAAAAACTTCAAAAGCATGGCTGAAACTCAAAGTGGTCAGAAGATCAAAGTGTTGAGAACTGATAATGGTGGAGAGTATATTTCGAAGGAGTTTAATGCCTTTTGTTCAGAAGCTGGAATTGTGCACCAGCTGACGACTCCTTACTCTCCACAGCAGAATGGAGTTTCTGAAAGGAAGAATAGAACAGTGATGGAGATGTCCAGATGTATATTGTTTGAAAAGAAGTTGCCAAGGTTTCTATGGGCTGAAGCAGTAAATACTTCAGTATACCTGCTTAATAGACTTCCAACCAAGTCTGTTCAAAACAAAACACCATTGGAGGCATGGTCTGGAGTCCGGCCTACTGCCAAACATTTAAAAGTGTTTGGATCATTGTGCTATTTTCATGTTCCATCTGCCAAAAGAGGAAAACTGGATGCTAGAGCAGAAAAAGGGATTCTTGTGGGATATGCAACAGAATCAAAAGGTTACAGAGTTTTCAATCTGAATTCAGCCAAAATTCAGGTCAGCAGAGATGTGCAATTTGATGAAAATGCCTGCTGGAATTGGGACTTAAAAGAAGTTCAACAGACTATCACAGCTGCCCTTGAATCACCAGTACAAAGTATTGATGATGAAGATCAACAAGCCATTGAAGCAACTTCAGATACAACAGTACTTAAGGTTAGACAACTGTCTGATGTGTATGAAAGATGTAACCTTGTACATGCTGAGCCTACAAATTACTCTGAAGCTGCAGGAGATCCAGCTTGGATTGAAGCAATGAAATCAGAAAATTGATTCCATTGAAAGAAATGGGACTTGGAGATTGACTGAAATTCCTGGAGATAAAAAGGCAATTGGAGTGAAGTGGGTTTTCAGAACCAAATTCAATCCAGATGGTTCAATCTTCAAACACAAGGCTAGATTGGTTGTTAAAGGTTTTGCTCAAGTTGCTGGAGTGGATTATGGAGATACTTTTGCACCAGTAGCTAGGCATGACACTATAAGACTCCTACTTGCTCTTGCGGGACAAAAAGGATGGAAAGTTTATCATTTAGATGTGAAGTCTGCTTTTCTAAATGGTATACTACTTGAGGAAATTTATGTTCAGCAACCAGAAGGCTTTGTTGTTGCTGGTGATGAACACAAAGTTTACAAACTACACAAAGCTCTTTATGGTTTGAAACAAGCACCAAGGGCTTGGTACAGCAGGATTGATACTCATTTGATTCAACTAGGATTCAAAAGAAGTGAAAATGAAGCTACCCTATATCTGAAACAAGATGAAGATGGTTTGCAGCTGGTGATATCACTCTATGTAGATGACATGCTAGTTACTGGAAGCAATGCAAAGTTGCTGGAAGAGTTCAAAACTGAAATGCAAGATGTTTTTGAAATGTCTGATCTTGGCATTATGAACTACTTTCTTGGAATGGAAATACATCAATGTAGTTCGGGTATTTTTGTTTCACAAAGGAAGTATGCTGTTGATTTACTCAAGAAGTTCAAGCTTGAGTCATGCAAAGAAGTAGCAACTCCTTTAGCACAAAATGAGAAAGTTTCAAAGAATGATGGTGAGAAACTTGAAGATCCCTCTGGATTTAGAAGCCTAGTGGGCAGTTTGCTATACTTGACAGCAACTAGACCTGACTTAATGTTTCCAGCTGGTTTGCTGTCAAGGTTTATGAACTCACCTAGCAACATTCACATGGGAATTGCTAAAAGAGTGTTGAAGTACATCAGAGGAACAACTGATCTTGGCATCTGGTATTTGAAGACAGAAGGAGTAAATCTGATTGGTTATGCAGACAGTGACTGGGCAGGGAGTGTTGATGACATGAAGAGCACCTCTGGATATGTTTTTAATATTGGTTCAGGTGCAATCTGTTGGAATGCAAAGAAGCAAGAGGTGGTGGCACAATCAACAGCTGAAGCAGAGTATATCTCCATGGCAGCTGCTGCAAATCAAGCAATTTGGTTGAACAAATTGCTTGCTGATTTGGGTCAAGAACAAAGCTCACAAACTGAGCTTCATTGTGACAATAAATCTGCCATTGCTATTGCTCTAAATCCGGTTCAACATGGCAGAACCAAGCACATCAATGTGAAGTTTCATTCTATAAGAGAAGCTGAGAAGAACAAGCTTATAAAGCTACACTACTGTCCAACAGATGTTCAACTTGCTGATATAATGACTAAAGCTCTTCCTAGATCAAGACTGGAATTTCTAAGGATGAAACTTGGTTTGTCTAAGGCAAGTCTCAAGGAGGAGTGTTAGAATTATGAGATTTTGCCTTTAGAAAGATAGAATTAAGATCAGTTTTTCATATTTGAATTCTGTAACAGTTTATCTCCTTCAGGATTTGCAGCAGAAATATTCTGCTTAGTCTAGGATTTCAATTCCAATAATCTCTCAAGTTTGTTGAGAGTTCTAATGCATTTCAAGTTCTATGTAAGCCTATATATAGGCATTTGAAGTTAATGAAATTTATTGATCTTTCTACTCAACTCTGCCATCTTAAATCTGTTTCCTTTTTCTTTACGTAAACTGTATTGTTTAAGTTTAATTCATTTCCATCAGATTTGTGGTCTGGGTTCTTGAACACAGAATAAATGAAGATTTTCGAGGCCCTCCTTCACATCACATTGGCACTAGCTTTTGGTTTTCCTTCTCAACCATGATTTTCGCTCAACGTAATTTCCTCTCCTCTTTTAAATTTATTGTCTCCTTCTCTAACATATACGTTACTGATATCTCGAAGTTATACTGCAGGGGAGAGAGTGGTTAGCAACCTGTCTAGAGTAGTGCTTATCATATGGTGTTTCGTTGTGCTGATCTTAACACAAAGTTATACTGCCAGTTTAACAAGCCTACTCACCGTCCAGCGGCTACAGCCTAAAGTTACTGATGTAAATGAGCTCATTAAGAAGGGGGAGTATGTTGGCTACCAGGAAGGTTCTTTTGTTCCGGGAATCTTGTTAGAGTTGGGTTTTGACAAGTCAAAGCTCGTGATGTATAATTCAGCTGAAGAATGTGATGAACTTTTCTCCAAAGGAAGTGGAAATGGTGGTATTGCAGCTGCTTTTGATGAAGCACCATATATGAAGCTCTTTCTGTCGAAGTATTGCTCCAAATATACCATGATTGATCCCACATTTAAAACGGCTGGTTTTGCCTTTGTAAGTTCGCTTCTCTATCTCCATTTTTCTCAGTGGCTCATGTAAGTGCATAGTTTCATATGTCCATATACTTTCAGGTCTTCCCTAAAGGTTCTCCTCTAGTACCTGATGTATCAAGGGCAATTCTAAATGTGACTGAAGAAGATAAAATGAAGCAAATCGCGGATGCATGGTTTGGAAAAGAAACCAGTTGTCCAGATTCCAGCACCTTAATTTCATCAAATAGCCTTAGCCTGAAGAGTTTCGGAGGATTATTTTTAATTGCTGGAATAGCTTCACTTTCAGCTCTCTTAATCTTCACAGTCAAGTTTGTTTACCAGGAAAGGAGAGTCTTGAGTCCTGATGATCCCAGAGATTCAATGTGGCGCAGAATACAAAATTTGTTCATAATTTTCAACGAAAGGGACCTAACAGCTCATACATTCAGAAAAAATGAAGTGAATGACAGAAGTGGTATTAATCCGCCTTATGCGGGCGAGCCAAGTCCATTAGCCAATTCAGTCCACACAGAATTTCCTGGAGATCCACCCTCTTCAGAGTGTGATTCAACTCCCAATAGGCAAGAATCTCAAGAGTTCGTAATAGATATCGATCAGTTTAACAACCCATTTGAAGAGAGACGAACAGCTTTTGACATGGCCTGTAGATTACAAAATTGATTGCTTCAAACTTGTGACACGAGTAGGTATAGTGCTTGCAGCGTTGAAAAGTAAATGTGCTTGGGGTAAATACTAGAGTGCTGATGATTTGAGTTTGAACATCGGTGCAATGCAGATGGCTTTCAGAACAAATGGATTCGATGACATAGCGAATCCCATGTAATTAGAATGATATCTAGTCTCATCTTACTCTATATTTTATATTTAGATCAAACAATCTTACCTTTGCTTGAACTAGAATAGTCTGCCATTAGCATTATATCTTGATCTTTCTTTTGCATCCATTCCTCTTGAAAGATGTTTCTCATTCCCAACTATCAACTTAAGCAGAAGGCCTCGCCATTCATGGTCGATAATTTGCAGTCTGTAACTATATGCCAAAGACAGAATCTGGCACTCTGACAAAAACTGAAACAATCGTTCTATGAGAACAGTGGATATCTATCTGATGCAGGAATCAAGCTTAGAGTGTGTTTGTGAGTGTTTTTCAAAAGTGTTTCTGAAAAATTTTGATTTTTTTTTGCTTTGAATGAATATATTTTTGATGTTCTAATATTAAAAAATGATTTAAAAAAAATTATTAATATACTTTTTAAAATAAAAAATACTTTAAAAAATAATCACAACCACATTTCTAATCACATTCTTAATCAGTCAAGCTGGCTACAGGAAATGGGAACCGGACCCTGCATTAAGGACACCCCCCCTGCTGATTATCCTCGTAGGACTATCGTCTTAGTTGTTTCAACGGTAAGGACATCGTCAATCAGGCCATAGGTCGTGCAGCGAGACCTGTTGATATTGGAGCAAAAGGTAGACACAGCAACATCAATATCAGGCAACCTTAATATAAACGCAGCGAGATATAAGGGAGGCTGATCACTGATTTTGTCATAGATTATTAAGGGCTTTTTTGTTTTATTTTTGATGGTTTGTCTATAATATTTTTGATTTTTGTATCATAATATTCAATTATAAATATTTTTAATTTAATATTAATAAATATTATATAGTAAAACAAATGTATGATATTCCTGATTATGGTGCCAATAAATAAATCAATAAACTAAATTTAAAACAAAATGTATATATATTTTTTAAAATATATTTAATGCTAAATTTATATTTCCCAATAAAAATTCACAGATAAAATAATATATAGTGAAGTACCTTATAAAAACTTTAGGACTTATAAAATAAATTCAAAAGGTCGTTAAATGTTTTAGAATTTTCTAATATGAAAAAGGAATTCAGTTGATCAAATATTAAACTAAAAAAAATATGGAGCCAGCTGGGCTCAGGCACAGCCCAACTTTGTTTTTCTTTTTTAATTTTTTTTTATCTTTAAACTGGGTTTAGCCCCGTCACCGGTCAAGCCAGCTACCCGATTGGCTGAGGCATAAAGCATGCGTGAATTTTATTTCACGCGTGCATGAGTGCGAAGGTAATTAAATTACCTTCGCACAGTGTCAATGATGGCAATTCTCGTTCTTCTGTTCCTTTGCTCCTGGGTTTCTCTTTCTCCTGTTCCCCTGTTTTTTGTTTTTGTTCCCTCCTCTCCGTTCTGTTCTTCTTCTGTGTAAGCCCCTTGTGTTTGTTCCCTGTTATTTGTTCGTTCTTCTCTCTGAGAAAAAGCCCCGGTTCCCTCTGTTTTTGTTTTCAGCCTCTCTGTTTGTTTCGTCTGTCTGTCCTCCTTCACCGTTTTTCGTGTTTTTTTGCCTCCCTGGTTAGTGGCCTTTCTCTGGGTTTTATAAGGCCAGAGAATGCCTCGAAGCTTGGTAACGGCATGCATCTTGAGAGCGAGTGATTGCAGCCGTGAGACGTGCCCCATGACTGAAACAGTTTTAGTGACTTTACTGCTGAAACGGTTTCTGAGGAAGAAGGCAATGAATATTTTTTTTCTTCCTGAAACGGCTCCGTTTTCCCAATTCAAATGGCTATTTTTGATTTGGTCATTGGAGTTTTACAATATTGAAATCAAGCCCCTGGATAAATTATAAATGGACCCCTGAAGTTTAGCTGTATTTACAAGACAATCCTTGTTTTGTCTAAATTATTCAGCTGGCTCTAAACTTTGATATTTCTTTAATTAAGCCTCTAATTTCATTAATTAAACTAATTTTAAATTTAATTAAGTCTTTAAACTTATTAATTTTTTAATTAAACTTTTGATTTGATTAATCAAACTAATTTAAAATTTAATTAAATTCTAAAAACTTTCAATTCATACTATCTTGATCAAGATTTCAATTTATTTTCATTTATTTCAATTTATTTTCATTTTTCATATATATATATTTTTTTTACTTTTTCTTCATATTTTTTTATTTCTCATTTATTATTATTATTATAAAAATAAAATAAGATAAAATAAAAAAAAATAAAATAAAAAGAGTAAAAAATTAGGTTATGATAGGGATGACGAGTGAAGGCTATGTGTGGATCGTCCCTAAGGGGTGTAGCGTGGTGGCAAAGGGCTTGAGATCTGCACAGCAGGTCTTGAGTTCGAGTCAGGACATGCACTTCTTATAAGAGCTTGGGACAGCCGGGGTTTTACTTACTTATCTGGGCCCACAAAGTGCGCTTTCCGGAGGGTGGGATTTCCTCGAATCCTAAAAAAAAAAAGCTATGTGTGGATCGCGAATGATTGGCTGACTGCATCTCTCCCAAGTTCACCAGATCCTTCTGTCATCGATGCATGCAAGGAGTGTTGGGTGTCAAACCTTATGTTCCAAAAACAAAGGAGCAAGAAAATTTTCAGTTTCGGTGGAAAAGGAACTTCCAACAAGATAATTCAGACATTGTTGATAAACATTTATCGACTACAAGCCTACGATGCTACTACAGCATTGGCCATGGCAATAGAGAAAACTAGAACTGCAAACTTAGGCTTTCAAAAGGAAAATGGTTTCTAATACTTCAGCAACTGATCTTGAAAATCTTTGGGTCTCTCAAAATGGTCCAAACCTTGTCCGAGCATAATCAAACACTAGTTTTATAGGTCTGACAGGAGATTTCCGGTTCATTAATGGGCAGCTACAATCATTGGCTTTCCAAATAGTTAATATGAATGAAAATGAATCAAGGAGGGTTGGATTTTGGACGCCGAGAAAGGGAATCACATAAACCCTTAACTCGACAACAAATACCACTAGTACATATTCTACTTCCAAGTCCAGTCTTGCGCCTGCTATATGGGCAGGGGATTTAACTTCTACTCCCAATGGCTGGGAGATTCCTACAAATTGGAAGAAGTTGCAAATTGGAGTACCTGTAAATGGTTTCGATCAATTTGTGAAGGTGATGAGAGATTTCAGTTGCAATATGACAACAGTCACGGGATACTGCGTAGATATTTTTTATGCTGCAGTTGAAGCATTGCCTTATGCCATGACTTATCAGTACATCCCCTTTGCTAAGCCTGACGGCAAGTCTGCTGGAACTTACAATGATCTTGTCTATCAAGTGTACTTTAAGGTAAAACTGATCTTCTCTCATCTTTTTTCCATACACCGTAACACTATGTTATGCCCCACCATATTAGCCTCATACCTGTACATAATGATGGCGTGGTCGGAGATACAACTATTATTGCAAACAGGTCTAAGCATGTCGATTTTACGGTTGCTTTACACGGAAAGTGGTGTCTCAGTGATCGTTCCAATCAAAGACAACAGAAACAAAAATGCTTGGGTTTTCTTGAAGTCCTTGACTTGGGACCTATGGGCGACAGCCTTTTGTTTCATTGTTTTCATTGGATTTGTGGTCTGGGTTATTGAACACAGAATAAATGGAGATTTTCGAGGCCCTCCTTCACATCAAGCAGGCACTAGCTTTTGGTTTTCTTTCTCAACCATGGTTTTTGAACATAGTAATTTCTTTCACCTTTTGATTCATAGTACTTGAAAGCTGCAAGCTCTTTAAGTCGTGTTAGTTTATGCATTTAAAAGTGTTTTTGAAAAAATTAATTTTTTTTTTATATTTTTATTAACTTTAAATTAATATGTTTTTAAATTATTTTGATATACTAATGTAAAAAATAATTTTTTTAAATATATATTTTATTATAAAAAATTATTTAAAAAACAATTACAATCACACTACCAAATAAGCTCTTAATCTCAAAGAGAGACTTGCTGCTTATGATACAGGGGAGAGAGTGGTTAGCAACTTGGCTAGACTAGTTGTAACCATATGGTGTTTTGATGTACGCATCTCACTCAAAGCTACACTGCTAGCTTAAGCGGCCTGCTTACTGTTCAGCAGCTTCATCATACAGTTACGAACGTAAACGAGCTCATTAGGAAAGGAGAGTACGTAGGTTACCAGGAGAATTCTTTTGTCTCAGGCATCCTGAAACACATAGGTTTCGATGAATCGAAGCTTTTGGTGTATAATTCTCCTGAAGAACGTGATGAGCTTTTTTCCAAAGGTAGTTGATCAATGGTGGCATTACTGAAGAACGTTTGATGAAGTTCCATAAATGAAGCTCTTTCTATCTAAGTACTGCTCCAAATATACCATGGTTGAACCAACATTTAAAACAGGAGGTTTTGGCTTCGTAAGTTCACTTCTCTACCTCTATCTTCTCTTCTCGTCTCCATCTATATTATTCATGTATGAGCTCGTATATTTTCTCATGCTGGTGTTTTATGTTCGGTGAGTTTCAGGTCTTCCCGAAAGGTTCTCCTCTTGTAGCTGATGTATTAGGATCAGTTCTAAGTGAAGGAAATCGAGGATGCTTGGTTCGGCACGCAAAGCAGTTGTCCAGACTCCAGCACCTCGGTTTCAACTAATAGCCTTAGTCTCAAGTGTTTTTGGGGATTATTTCTAATCATTGGCATAGTTTCTTTTTTATCTCTTATGATCTTCTCAGCCAACTTTGTTTATGAGCACAGAACACTACTTTTGCAGCCTTCTGATTCAGAATCTTCAACGCAGAGCAGAATTCTTGATTTGTTAAACATTTTCTTTCCAAAGGACTTAAAATCCCATACTTTCTGTAGAAGTAGAAGTGAACTTGATGCAAGCGAAGCTAAATACACCATCAAAGAAAGAAAGATCACATGGATTTTAATGAGTAAAAGGAGTGCAAATGTAAATTCTAAGTTAACAGGTTTTATTTTCTACAGAATAACAATTCTCTAGTCCCTTTTTAAAAGGTTTACAAAACCTTAAATAGGCTAAAAACCCTATTTCAACTAATAAATAAAATAAAAATATGAAATTATAAAAGAAAGACATGAAATCCAAAATTAATAAGAAAAAATCACAAAAAACAACCAAAATTAGAACCCTAAGATGATATTTTTAAAATCTAAAGATCTGATAGTCAGATCAAAAGTTATAGTCCTTTGGAGTTGTTATTTTGGTCTTGCATGACCAAACTTCCTTTTAGGTCTAGACTTGTCCTGTTGGTTGTTTATAAATACATCTGCTAGGCCATCCATGTAATCTGTTTGGGGCAAATCCTCATCTAGTTATAATAAACCTATACTTGGCTGCTTAGAATCATCCGTTATTGTAAGTTCAACTGCATCATAACTGAATCCAAATCACATAGCTATCCTAGGAGATCCTTTCCTTGGAGACTATAATGATGATCCAAATTCGAATGCACAGCCACCTGATCAAGAGGAAGTACAAAATATTGATCAGCTTATCATCCCGAATCAAGAAAGACTAGCAGCTATTGAAGTAAATCATGAAAACAATATTTGAGTTGTAGATTATCACATTGATTGTATGATACTTCTGTACTAATGTAAATAAGCTCACATTATTGGAAGAAAAATAGGTGTGGTATAAGATAAAAAAAAAACAATAATGCAAAATAAAAAACTCAAGAACAAAAAGAAAATTGAGAGGAGGGTATACTTTTATCAAGTGTTTTTCTCTAGGTTTTCTTAGCTATTCTCTATCTTTTGTACTACTTAATAATACTGAATTACAAGCCTTTTTATGATAAAGTTTTAGACAATGAAGGAATTAAAATAATACAAATTTTTTTAAATTTGAACAGGAATTATATTTCACCAATTGAACCGATTGACCGTTTCTTAACCGGTTAACTGCTTCAACTTACTCCACTTGATTGCTCAGTTTCAACTGATGAACTTGTTTTCAACTGGTCAATCGGTTCAACTAATTTCTAGAAATCAGTTTATTTTCAACACACATTTGCTTGAGAAAATGCAATAATATACTTAACATACAAATATTTAATTTGCTTATCTAACAGGGACTCCTTCCTGCAACTAAATGAGCAGTATAAGGTGAAAATAAAGCACCAAGAGAAATTTGATGATATGCTATCAACTGGGATGGATCCAGCTTCAAGGTTCAAAGACTGATATGGGTTAATTTGACCATTGTTTTGCATGTCAAGTGCTCAGTTGACAGGTGTGGAAATCAACAAAGAAAGACAATATAAAATTTTGAAATTTTATTACTTGATATATTTTTTGAATAGTTTTTTTTTTTAAAGATTTATAACTCCTTAAATAATCTAAAAAACTAACTCTAACCAATTAAAAACCTGAAAAATAAAAGAAAACAATAAAAGTTTTAAACAAAATAGGAAATTTGAAAAAGCAAATCCCAACATGATTCTTTAAGTCTAATTTAAAGGTTTTTAGATGGTGGTTATTAAGTACGTTGGATCAAAATTGATGACCTTTTCATCAAGCCAATCACTTCTCCCAACCCACGCCTTTTCTTTTCTCGAGCTCAATCCTATTGGTCCAAAAACATCCTTGCAAGGCTATTCAATTATACAAGTTATGACAACCGATAATTAAGAACCAACTGCACCATCAAGTGGATCATAACATATATATGATAGTGACAATGTACAATTACAAATTCCCAGTAGTGAGAAGTTATCCCATGGACCTGTTCATAACCAAACCAGTTACATTAGACATCCATTACAGGGTTCATTTTACAAACCATTCAGATATTTCTGTACTAGATGAACCTTGTCTTTGTGGTAATGTTTTCCAGTTGTTTTTCTCTCCTACCATCTATCAACGTAAGCAGATGGGCTAACCATTCAAAGCCGATCATTTCCAGCCTATAGCTACATGCTGAATGAGACAAAATCTGACACTCTAACCAAAATGAAAGAATCAGTACTCCCTCCCCAAGAACAGTGAAAATCTTTATGCAGGAACTCAGATTAATTAGTTAGTCAGTGCACCTGGCTGCAGAAAAAGATGAGAACTGAAACCCGGCATTAGGTAAACCAAACCCTTGTCAATTAGCTTCACATGATCACCCTTTTATTTTAGTATCTACAGTAAGGATATCCTTTAAACCTAAACTTTCACGCATCGAGACCGAATCTGAATCTTATGTTGACATTGCAAGTATTGGACCGAGAATGAGACGCAGCAACCTCAATATTGGGCGTTGACTTCGCAATTTTTTTTGGGTCTACAACAACAGGACATGCAGGATGTTTCCTGGAAAGAGAGATATGGTGTCATGCTGTCATTTGCGGACTACAATTATTAGAGACGCATAGATTTACAGCGATTATCTTTGAATTTCATTCTTCTTTGCCACGGTCTTTCGAGGTTATTCAATGGATGACCAACATACACAAACCTTGACTTGCATTGTAGGCACAGCATATGCACTCTTTCATAATAGTCAACCTTGACTAATTAAATTGACACTGCACTGCATTGCTTAACATGGGACTCAAGTTATAACCCTATAAAAATATTTCAATTAGATATTTAAATTTAATGCAGAAACCAACCGTGTATACTTCTTGGGTTATAGAGAAATACCTCTGCTTTTATTTTCAGGGTGCAACGTACGAGAACGATCTTGGTATCTTACAATTATTTTTGAAAAAATAAAATCTGAAAACTTTATTGGTTACAAAGGTGAACTACAGATCTCTCGAGGAAATAAAGACACTGCTGTCACTTAAATTGTAGCTTTATTAGCCTCAAAATTTTAGGAGTTGTTTGGTAATGTATTCATTTTTATTTTTATTTTTGATACATAAAAACTGACAAAAAGTTTTCAAAACTATATATTTTTTTTAAATTAAAACTTGTTTAACCTATGATTTACGACTTTGTTCGTGATTAGGCTAAAACCAAATTTGGAGCTCTCGTGTTGGTTAAAGATTGAATCCAGAGCGCCCTTGAGGCTTAGGTCAATACTGGATACCCCGGGGGTTGGATTGAGCCAAAACTAGGTCCAAGACGCCCCAAGGGCTGTGTAGGGTCTAGCCACAATGGTTCTTTGATGCCCTAGTGGTTGAGTTGGGATCGATCCCGAGCGCAAGTGGTCCTAGACCAAGTATCAAGTGTTGGCAGGGTCAGGCCCGAATCAGCTTCAGGGGATGCAGGTCGGGGCTGAGACTAGGTGTGAACATTATTGGCTACACTAGGATCGGTTTCAATTAAAATAAAGGCAACTAGGAATCGAGATCACATCTAAGAATAATACTAGAATGTTTGGAGTTGTGAAATTATCTTAATCCAATAATTTAAATTGATAGATGAGGTTTTAAGATATAATTTATATTATTTTTTAAAAACACACTCTCAAGTAAAAACTATTTAAATTTGAAACTTGTACAGATTTATATTATTTTTTTATAAATTTGACAAACAATTTTTTTTTATAACTGTGTTATCCAAAGGTTTAAATAGATAAATCTTTTCAAAAATAAATAAAATAAATAGAAGGAAAAGCATCAATTGGAGCTAATTGAGTCCATTATACAACTGTAAAAAGAAAATTCCATTTAGACCTAATAGATCAACCTTTTATCCATCTTTGGGACTTGGGGATCGATTCCTTCTTTTTGTCGGTTATGGTGGGGGCACTTAAAACCAGATTTCTTGCAGGCAGGCTTCCTTCGGGGTAATCTTTCGCAAACAATGAACGGAATGTAACACAAAGATGGTAAAAATCGTAATTAGAATTAAAAAGAAATAAAATAAAGAGTGTCAACTGTTGACTAAACGAGCTCATAATTTAGAAGTGATTGTTTGGATTATCACAATTTTTTTTTCCCACTACTTCAAACAATACAGCTGGCCGTTGATCTCCATGAACACTGTTCTAAATTCTTCAGTTTTTAATGTCAAAATGTCAAATGCCACGATCTTATAAATGCTTAGTTAACCCGTAAATCGAGAAATACTAACCAACATCTCAATGGAATCAAATATGAGGGGAAACCCACCATCAAATCAAGTTCTCCCATTCCTTTCTTTCCTTTCTGTCCATATTTTCTTCATAGAATTGGCAATGGCTCAAAACACAACGTTTATTCCAGTGACTGTAGGTGTGGTTCTTGACTTGGATTATTTGGAAGCAAATATTGCATTGAGTTGCATCAACATGGCCCTCTCAGACTTCTATGCCACTCATGGAGACTACAAAACCAGGATGGTTTTGACGACCAGGGACTCCAAGAAAGATGTTGTTGCTGCAGCTGCTGCAGGTTCTCTCCATTTCATCTCTGACCTTAATTTTCAAATAACTAGTATCTGTTTGCTCTATTTTCGGTCATATATTGCTTATAATTCCTTTGTACTGATTATTAAAAAAGCTTTGACAGAAAAATTCAGGCCTTAAATATGTTTCATAGTTATAAGACTCGCTTTGACAGAAAAAATCAGGCCTTAACTATGTTTCATAGTTATAAGACTCGGTTTAAGTTTTGACCCAATGCAAGGCTTGAGTAGTGGGTTGGCCGAGTCAACTCACTCAAGGTTTATTTTTTTTAAGAATGATGTTGTTTTCTTTTTATTAAAATGAAATAATATGGTTTTGGTAAAAAAAATCTAGTTTAAAATAAAATCTAGTTTATACTGAATTTTGGATCAACAAGTCACCGGGTTGAGACTCTCTAGACGGGCAATGTTTTATAACTATTATGATTTGCAGTGTTATTATATTCTGCTGGGAATGCAGTCCCTAGGGGTCATGAACGCATAATATATGATTAGTCTTGGTATTATAATGATTATGTCATCTGCCAAATATATGTATTCTCTGGGCGCATAAGAAATTGTTTTTCTATTTTTTTTTTATAATTTGGGGTGTTCGGGTCAACTTACACACACCACAATAAATTCCCAAATTCACTGAACATCTTGCAAGCCTAATAAGTAGGTAAAACACCATGAGGGTGACAAGCGTGTACACTAAAGCTTGAACCTAGGATGCAGAGGCAAGGAAATCCTTGCCAGGACCGCTAGGCTACAAGCCTTGGTGCTGTTTTTCTATTTTTTTATAACTGAAAAAGGTAGCACTTTTTAATATACATGAACTTACATGCATAAAATAGATAAAAAAAAAAAATTAGAGTTTCACTAGATGTCTGAAGTTGAAGAATTTTTTTTACTACATGTACCGAGCTGTTCAAAGCCGAGACAGATGATAAAGAGATATAAGAATTTAGAGAGAGAGCTACAATTTGCATATACAGAGTAATTAGGCCATTAGGACTCCCATCAGATTTGCCAAAAACTCCAGTACTCCTAGCCCTGAGCCAGATTGAGTTTTTGATTTGATCATCAGGTTATTTAGCTTATCTAACTTAGTTGAGTTTTTTTTTTTTTAATAATCAAGATATTATTGATGAAACTAGTTTACTACATTAAAGCAATCGTAAAACTAGAATTCAAAAAATATGTCGCCTAGTGTCACATGCAAAGAGGCAAAATATATAGTCATGATCTGCCCATCTTTACAAGTCAACCGCATAAATCTAGCTACCAGCTGGAGATAAAAAAAAGAGAGGCAGAAACAAGAGAAATTTTAATGATTGCTTGCTATGATTTACTGTTAGTAGGGTACTCAATCTGTCTACTTGTTAGTGATGAGTTACTTCTTTAGAGAACCTTGATTTCGATTTTTCTCTAGTCTTTTTCATATAAAAGATATGATTTATTGGTTGGATTACCAACATATTCTTGATATGAGTATGCATAAATCTATTCCATTAATCTCTAATCATTAAAAATAAAAATGCTAAGTCGATCCTTTTGTTCTTGATCACCTTTGTAAATCGCAGCCTTGGACTTGATAAAGAATGTGGAAGTGCAAGCAATCTTGGGGCCGACAACATCAATGCAAGCTAATTTTGTTATTGGTCTAGGAGAAAAAGCTCAAGTGCCCATCATTTCATTTTCTGCATCAAGTGATTCTCTTACTTCCACCAGGAGTCCCTATTTTTTTCGAGCTACACAAAATGACTCAAGTCAAGTCAATGGCATTGGAGCATTAGTTCAAGCCTTTGGATGGAAAGAAGCAGTACCTATCTACATGGACAACGAATATGGAGAGGGAGTTATACCTTATTTAACTGATGCTTTGCAAGCAGTTGAGGCTCATGTACCCTACCGGAGTGTCATTTCTCCATCGGCCACTGATGATCAAATTGCTGAGGAGCTTTACAAGTTGATGACAATGCAAACGAGAGTTTTCATTGTGCACATGTTTGCCTCTCTTGGCGCTCGGCTTTTTGTCAAAGCTAAAGAGATTGGGATGATGAGTAAAGGCTACGTTTGGATCATGACCGATGGACCGACTGTAGGTCTCTCAACCTCACCAGATCCTTCTGTCATTGATTCTATGCATGGGGTATTGGGTATTAAACCTTATATTCCAAAAACAACGGACCTAGGAAATTTTCGGTTACGGTGGAAAAGGAAATTCCAACAAGATAATGCAGACATGGTTGATGCTGAGTTAAACATTTATGCACTACAAGCCTACGATTCTACTGTAGCATTGGCCATGGCAATTGAGAAAGCTGGTACAACAAACTTAGGCTTTCGGGAGGCAAATATTAATAACACTTCAGTGACTGATCTAGAAAATCTGGGAATCTCTCAAAATGGTCCAAACCTCCTCCGAGCATTATCAAACACTAGTTTTAAAGGCCTAACTGGAGATTTCTTCTTCATTAATGGACAGTTACAACCATCAGCTTTTGAAATAGTTAATATGAATGGAAATGGAGAAAGGAGGATAGGATTTTGGATGCCGAGAAAGGGACTCGCAAAAACCCTTAACTTGATAGCAAATACCACTGGTACTTATTCTACTTCCAAGTCCAGTTTGGCACCTGTTATATGGGCAGGGGATTCAACTTCTATTCCCAAGGGCTGGGAGATTCCGACAAATGGGAAGAAGTTGCGGATAGGAGTACCGAGTTCAAGCAATTTCGGTCAATTTGTGAAGGATACAACAGATCTCAATTCCAATATGACAACAGTCACTGGATACTGCATAGCTATATTCGAAGCTGCAGTTGACGCATTACCTTATGCCATAACTTATGAGTACATCCCCTTTGTCAAGCCTGATGGGAAGTCTGCTGGAACTTACAATGATCTGGTCTATCAAGTGTATTTAAAGGTAAAACCCCTCTCATGTTTCTATATTATGCTTCATCACGTTAGCACCATTCCTATAGGTAACGCATTACTGTAAACAGAGCTACGACGCTGTGGTCGGAGATACAACTATCATAGCCAACAGGTCCAAGTACGTCGATTTTACATTGCCTTATACGGGAAGTGGCGTCTCCATTATCGTTCCAATCAAAGACAGCAGAAACAAAAATGCTTGGGTTTTCTTGAAGCCTTTGACTTGGGACCTTTGGGTCACAAGCTTTTGTTTCTTTGTTTTCATTGGACTTGTCGTCTGGGTTCTTGAACACGGAATAAATGAAGATTTTCAAGGGCCACTTTCGCATCAAATAGGCACTAGCTTCTGGTTTTCTTTCTCAACCATGGTTTTTGCTCACAGTAATTTCGCTTCACCTTCTGAGTTTATAGTTCTCAAAGCACTTCAATCTCAAACACTGACTTGATGTTTATGATACCTATGTTCTTTATGTTACAGGGGAGAGGGTGGTTAGCAACTTGGCTAGAATAGTTGTAACCATATGGTGTTTTGTTGTACTCATTCTTACTCAAAGCTACACTGCCAGCCTAAGTAGCTTGCTTACCGTTCAGCAGCTCCAGCCTACAGTTACTAGTGTTCATGAGCTCATTAAAAAGGGGGAGTTTGTGGGATACCAGCAGAACTCTTTTGTGTTGGGAATCCTGAAAAACTTGGGTTTTGATGACTCGAGGCTTGTGGCTTATAATACTCCAGAAGAATGCGACGAGCTTTTTTCCAGAGGTAGTGGAAATGGTGGTATTGCTGCCGCATTTGATGAAGTGCCATATATGAAATTCTTTCTATCTATGTATTGCTCGAAATATACAATAATTGAACCTACATTTAAAACAGGCGGTTTCGGGTTTGTAAGATCACTTCTCTTCCTTCCTCCTGCTCTTCTTGTTTCTGTCTGATATATCATTCGTGTATGAGCACACAAAATTTCTCATGTGGGATCATTCTTTTTTGCGTTTCAGGTCTTCCCTAAAGGTTCTCCTCTTGTAGCTGATGTATCAAGGGCAGTTCTAAATGTGACCGAAGGAGATAAGATGAAGGAAATTGAGGATGCATGGCTTGGCACACAAAGCAGTTGTCAAGAATCCAGCACCTCAGTTTCATCTAATAGCCTTAGTCTCAAGAGTTTTTGGGGATTATTTCTTATTACTGGCATTGCTTCAATTTCAGCTCTCATGATCTTCACAACCATATTTGTTTACGAGCACAGAGCAGTACTCTTGCAGCCCTCTTATTTAAGAGCAACAACATGGAGCAGAGTTCTTGTTTTGTTCAGAATCTTCATTCACATGGACTTAACATCCAGTAGAACTGAACTGAATCCGATCCACATAGCTATCCCTGGAGATCTTCCACCGGCAGACAATGATGATGATCAAGATCCAAATGCACAACAACCCGATCAAGAGGAAGTACAAAATATCAATCAGCTTGTCGTCCCAAATCAAGAATGATCTGTTTGAAGAAGGAGTGATAGAAGATAATCTTAAAAAAGCAAAACTTAAGAACAAGAAAAATATGAGAGAAAGGATGTTTTTGCATTAAGTGTTTTCTCGAAGATACATTCTTATTCTCTTTTGTATTACATCTCTTATGTTCTAATTACAAAATTATTTATAGGCATAAAATTTTAGACAATCAAGGAATTAATTTAACAAAAGAAAAACCTAAACTAATAAGGAAAAATATTCTGCCGACTTAACCGATTGACAATTTCTAAACTGATCGATCGATTTATTTAATTCAACCGGCTGACCGGTTCCTTTGTTTTTCAAAAAAATCAAAATTTAGTTTACTTTTAACATCCCTTCTTAAACTTAATTTCTTTATAACTCCCAACATATCTCTTGTCTTGGCAAAAACATCATGTTTGAGTGACTTAGTGAAAATGTTTGCGACTTGATCTTGGATCTTCACATACTTGACTTCAACTTTCTTGTTTGTTATGTAATCTCGTAGTAATGAAATCTTTTGTCAATATGCATACTTTTATCATGAAACATAGGATTCTTTACTAAAGCAATGGTTGATGAGTTGTCCACATAAATTTTCATAGGCTTCTCTCATGGCATTCACAACTTTTTCAACAATTTTCTTAGCCGTATGAAATGACAAACACATGCTGTAATAGCTATATATTCAGCTTTACAAGTTGATAATATGACTATAGGTTGCTTCTTTGAACTCTATGTAAATGTTGTGTCTCCTATGTAGAAAACAGAACCTGTAGTGCTTTTTCTATCATACATATCTCCAGTCTAATCACTATCTCTATAACCTATAAGTTCAAAATTGTTAGAATATCCATAGAACAAGCCAATAAACAGTACCTTTGATATACCGAAGGATTCACTTTAATGCTTTTGAAATGTGTTATAGTTGGTCTCTCCATAAATCTGCTCACAAATCCTACTCCAAAGAGAATATCTGGATGAGTGCAAATCAAGTATCTCAAACTCCTAACTAGACTCTTAAATGTTGTAAAGTTTATCTTCTTTTATTTATAATTCTTTGACATCTTCACTCCACACTCAACTAGAGTATTCACTTTTAGACAATTCTTCATTTTAATTTTTTTGAGAATCTCTTTTGTGAACTTCTCTTGATCACAAAAATTCCATCTTCTCCTTACTTGATCTCAATCCCTAAGTAGTATGTCATAAGACCACTATCCATCATCTCAAACTCCTTGATCATTGCTTGCTTGAAGTCTCCAAATATCTATGGATTATTTCCTATAAAGATCATGTCATCCATATACAAGCATATAATAAGAGTATCATCACTCTCTTTTATCTTTACATAGATGACATATTTATGGGGACATTTACAAATCCATTCTTTAAGAAATAACCATCAATGCATGTTACAGTAAACTCAAGCTCCACTATAGAAGGACAAGGATGGCTGCCACCAATCGTAGCCGCCAGCCGCCTTCACACTACCACCAACCATTTGTGTTCACACTTGAAATATGATTTTTCATAATTTTATTTTGTGTATAAATAAGCAACTAAGTTTTTGCTATTGAGTGTGAGAAATAAAAGAGAGAAAGAGAAGATGAGTGTTTGAGAGCTTGTAATTTATGTAAGCTTTTTGTTTATGATATAAAACATTATTGTTTTATATTTCCTGAGTGTTTTAAAACCATCACCAACGGTTTCTCCCACCAATAATTGGTATTAGAGCTTTGTTCGTAAAAAATAGAGGAGTTTTTGAGATGCATCCAAATTTTCAAAGTTGTCAAAACACATTTTGATCATTCCATAATGTAGGGTTCTTCAATACGAACACAATGGTGCAAAAATCAGCCTTATTGGAGCAAGGGGTAAACTATATGCGCTGCCTAAAGCACTACCTTTGTCAACCACCACCAGCCCATGCGCCTAGAGGAAGAAGACGATTGAGCTACATGCGCGCCATATTTGAGCCAAGGCGAGCCGAGCTTGTAACAACCATGATTTCCCACATCCTTTTTCGCGATACATTGGAAATTTTCGGGTAATTTTTTTTTTATATATATATACCAGTTCCACCAAATTTCTACCAAAATTTCGGCAGAGTCTCCCCTATAATAGGAGGTCTCAATTTATCGACAAAACCATATTACACTTCCAATTTTAATTCACATCCTGATCCAATCATCCTGGACCTCAACCCAACTCAACATCATCAACACAACACATGTTATTCAATAACGTCATATAATGTAATTCAAGTTAAAGATTCGATTTCCAACTCTAAACATGCATGGTTAAATAGGTACTTAAAGTTACAAACATTAAATTACAGTCATACATTCAAATTTACAAATTAATATTACATTTCAAGTTTTAGGATATAAGACTCTTAATTTACAAATAATTACATGGTCAAAAGCAAAAGGTAACTAAACCAATATCATTCCGGACGCGACCTTAATGGACCTGAAAATAGAAATTAACATGTACATATAAATATAAAAAGGTGGTAACAAACAATAACAATGATAGGTAATAATCTTCATAGAATTTCTTTTGAGACATAAAATTAGGCATAAACCTCTTTTACAACATGCATTTTCAATCTATTACCAATATCCATCTAATATCCTTTCCCATTTGTTGAGAATAATTTCATCTTGGAAATCTCAACACAACTAAACGATTTTCAAACACCATCTCCTTATAAATCAATTCTCTCTCTCTTGATATCATTAGCTTATCTCATTCCTTTGGAATAACTAATTAATATTTTCCCTTTTATTTTCTAGAAAGTAATCGCCAACACTAATAAATCTCATTAGTATCATTAGTCTTTTAATATTGGGATAGACTAATCACTTACATTCACGTACCGATATTAACAAAACCGATTAGTGTCATTAACTATTCTTATCTGGAGTATCAAATCTTATTCATATCTGATTCACCATCAAAGTTGCCGATGTCAAGAACCCTTGACACTATCAGCCTCTTTGCTTGGAGTAGCTAATCACACCAAAAATGGTTGCCGATACCAATGTGACCCATTGATATCATTAACTATTCTCGACCCAGAATAGTTAATAAACCTATCTTTTTCACTGAACCAGGAGTAACCATGCCGATGTTAGTAATCTTTACTAAAATCATTAGTCACCCAATTGCTCGGGATCGACTAATCAATTTAAGAAATGCCGGCACCAATGAAACCTCATTGATACCATTAGCAATCCAAACCCGAATTGCTAATCAATGTCGTCTGAAATGCCGATACCAATGAAACCTTATTGATACCATTAGTTATCCAAACCCGGATAGCTAATCAATGTCACCCTAATTGACGGTACCAATGAAACCTCATTGATACCATTAGCTATCCAAACCCGGATAGCTAATCAATGTCACCCTAAATGTCGGTACCAATGAAACCTCATTGATACCATTAGCTATCCAAACCCGGATAGCTAGTCAATGTCACTTGAAATTTCATTCGTATCGACCCCCCCCTTTTTTTTTCTTTTAACATCATATGCATTATATGTAACTGTTGCTAAGCATCATTCCCACACAAACTTAGTTATCGACACTACGTCCATAATAACATAATTAATTCGATACATAACAACACACGCAAGTCACTCCTATTCGTTCAAACATTATCCTAACCAATAGAGGTATACTGTTGCACATAAGGTACTCTTACTCTTTTCAATATCATCAAAGCAATAAAACAATAAAATCTAAAATTTACCAATAAGTTTACTCAACTTAAAAAGACAAGGTGCGATACATCTTCTTCCTTCACATAAATTATTTAAACACAACACATCATTAGTATACATATATAAATCAAGCATCAATAATTTAATCATAATATACCATTAATTTATCACCCTAAAGTCGGTACACTTCATTTTTGTTATTATACATCTAACTCGACAGTCAGTACAGTAGCGCCACTAACTCTATTCAAACCAACTAGTCCACTATAGTTTCCTCGACATAACATTCACAATTACACAAGCACAAGTATATTTATAGAAAATACCATTTATTTAACTCTAACAAGTATTGTAAAAACAAAAGTTTGAGGTGTAAGACACCTACCTAATGCTTGAACTCGCGCAAAAGTCCCATGCTACTGAATAGATTCTGCAATCTCTCATGTATCATTAAAGATACATATCAAATGTGGCTCTACCATAATTGAAAATTCCATTCTAAAATTCATTTAAATTTAGAATCGCATGACACATGCATTCGCATATTTATTTATTTATTTCCTTTCTTTTCATCACTTGTTTTTCCAGACTGAATATCTTTAAACATGACCTAACAATCTTAATTTATTTTATTTTATTTTTGTCTACTCAATCCATCATGTACAGACTTAGTAACATCACATCCTTGCATTTATTCATACCATTGAAACTAATTCATTTTCCTTATCAAACCAACTATTGGCCGAATGACCTTATTTTTTATTTATTTATTTTCATGATGAGTTTTTCAATTCTTTTTCATAAGTCCACTTTACTTCATCTTAAGTAAATTTAACAACATATTTTCATCATAATTCCATGTACGCCTTAATTTAACCTTTTCTTATACAAAATGAAATTTGTATTATCCATTTGGATAGCGTTAAAATTCCACAAAATGAAATTTTCCTCACATTAATCTATTATTTCAAACATAACACAATTCATTTGGCATTCAACAAACCACAATACCATAAAAATCCCCATAACATTAGGTCGAATAAACTCAAGTTCAAGATTTCCATTTTTGGTTGGATTCCATATTATGATGAGAATTTGGATCTTTTTAAAATTCTTCCAATTGACACTCTACCTAATTTTCTTATACAAATTATTATAGAATGTATATCATGTATATCTATACATAGGATATTAATGTAGGATTAATCCAATATTGTAATCCCTACGGTTACTACCGTATTCTGCCCTACATATATAAATAGGAAAGGTTGGCTGAGGCCAAACCTAAGTCATTCAGTTATTCTCAACTTGGTATCAGAGCCCTAAATAAACTAAAACACTTCTTCTCATCTCTGCAATGGATCCTTCTCAGCCGGCAGCCATCTTCTCCTCTGCAGCAGTACCGGTTGTGCCATCCTACACTCCTGCTGCAGGACAACTTTCTTCTTCAGCCTCAGCTCTATAGTGGCCACAACATATAGATGTTGGCCATGCTCTTCTCAATCCGGAAAATGCTCCTCTGCTGCCGTCTTTGTCTGCTGAAGCCACAGCAGCCTCTGTCATGGCAATTGTGTCCCTCCTCCACACTCATCAGGTCATCTCTTTGAAATTAACAATCACCAATTATTTGTATTGGCGAATGCAGATGAAACCATATCTCTTAGGCCAAGGAGTTTTCGGCTTTGTTGATGGTTCAAACTCCTGCCCCTCTCCACATATTCTTGCTGCCGATGGTGCCTCTCTTCAGGTATCTCAATCCTTTCTTCGTTGGAAACAACAGGATCAACTAATTCTAAATGCCTTGCTCTCTTCGCTATCCATGGAAGTTCTTCATCTTGTTGTTGATTGTCCAACCTCATGTTCTGTCTAGCTCACACTTGAGGAAGCTCTAGCTTCTACATCCAATTCTCGTATTATGTAACTACATGGCTCTCTTCAAGACCTTCGACAAGGTGATGATTCGGTAGCTCAATTTCTGCAAAAAGCTAAGACTTTATTTGATGAGCTAGTAGCTGCTGGCCGGCCTATCTCGCTAATCGATTTTAATCTATATGTGTTTCGTGGCCTTCGCGGAGAAGTTAAGGACATAGTAACAAGTCTTGTTACAAGGGCAGATCCTCTACCATATGCAGATTTGCTTAGTCATCTGCTAACTCATGAATTTATTCATAAATCCTCTTATTTGTCTATGGGATTTGCTGCCATTCAAGCACCATTGCTTCCCATGCCCAACATCCCACCTTCAGCACTACTTTCTCAACGTCAGCCTTCTGCTCAGTTTGGATGAAATAGGGGGCGTTCTTATGGCAGCTGGCGTCCTCAACAAACCTCTCACAGAGGGTTTTGAAATACTGGCTCCAGGTCTGATTTTCATAACTTCCAAAACACTTCCAATTCTGCAGCTGGCAACGAAAATAGACACAACAGTTGGCAAGGAAATTGGCAGCGCCGAGGATCCAATTCCCGCTGCCAGTTATGTCAGGCCTTCGGACACACTGCTCCTCAGTGTTCCCAACTTCATCAACGTAGCTATGGACAACAACATAGTGCCAATTTGGCATTCCATAATTCTGCAGGTACTGCTGAATGGTTTCCGGACACCGGTGCAAACCAACACGTCACACCAGACCTTGCAACCTTGACTGCTTCAGAACCATACAATGGTAATGATAATTTGCATGTTGGTGATGGTAAGGGACTTTCCATATCTAATATTGGCTATACCAAAATATATAACCCACATCGTTCGTTCACTTTATCTAATGTTCTACATGTTCCTGCAATCACGAAACCTCTGCTTTCTGTTCAGAAATTTTGTCTCGATAATAATGTTTAATTTGAATTTCACCCTTTTCTATTTTATGTCAAGGATCTCAACACCAATGAAGTATTTCTCTCAGTTCAGAGTAAAGATGGTCTCTATACTTTGTCCAAGTTCAGGTCTTCCGTCCTGTCAAATCCTCAAGCCTATTGGTCTCCCTGCACATCTGCCTCTGTTGATTTGTGGCATCGTCGCCTAGGTCATCCTACCTCCCGCATTTTTAAATTTTTAGTCTCGAAAAATAAGATCATTTGTAACAACAAAAGTCTTAATTTTCAATGTCAAAGTTGTCCCTTAGGAAAATCGTCGCGTTTGTCTTTACAACCTATTGGTCACAAAACTTCTGCTCCGTTTGAATTAATTTTTAGTGATGTGTGGGGTCTTGCTCCCTTTTTTTCTTCGGATGGTTATCGTTATTTTGTTATATTTGTTGATGCGCACACAAAATATATATGGTATTATCCACTTGTTGCAAAATCTGATGTTTATTCTGTCTTTCATCAATTTCAAACTCTTATCGAATGTCAGTTTTCTTTAAAAATAAAATCTGTTCAAACTGATGGGGCAGTGAATATCGCAAACTCTCCACTTTCTTTCAGACTATTGGTATTCATCACCGTCTGATATGTCCACATACTCATGAACAAAATGGGATGGTAGAAAGACGTCATAGGCATATTGTGGAAACCGGTCTTACTCTTCTAGGTCAATGTAAAGCTCCTTTTTCTTTTTGGAATTATGTGTTTGATACTTCGGTTTATCTCATTAATTTTATGCCTACTCTTGTTCTTGATAATCGATCCTCTTTTGATTGTTTGTTTTAACGGTCTCCTGATTATCATTTTTTACGTACTTTTGGATGTCTATGTTTTCCTTTCTTGCGTCCCTATAATAATCACAAATTGGATTTTCGGTCTTCTCCTTGTGTGTTTTTTGGCTACAGTCCCTCTCACCTTGGTTATAGATGTTTTGACATTGAATCTCATCGCATGTATATCTCCTGTCATGTCCGTTTTCATGAAAATGTTTTTCCGTTTGATAAATCTGAACAGATTGCACAGGTTTCCACTCAAACCCATACACAATCCCCTATTTCCATCCTCCCAAATCTAACCCACTCACCACTATTTACAGCTCAAAACACATCCCACCCCGCCTCTGCCTCTGCCGTGCCCTCACTACCGACTCAAACACCACAACTTCCATATTTCCCTTGCCGCTCACCTCATGCATCTTTATCTAACCATATTGTTGCAGATACAGGTTGCAGTTCAGTGTTTCCTGCTCTCCAGCACGAAGTCCTTGTGAATAGTAGGAGATCCTTTGGTTCGTCTTCAGCTTCTCTTTATTCTGCCACTAACCCAGTTTCTGCAGACTCTGCCTCTGCTGCCAGCTCTCCACTTGCGGCAGCCTCTTCTCTGGATTCCTCTCCTGGTCTGAATCTGGTGGTGGATCTCTCAGCCTATCCACTGTATCATGACACCTCTGTCATGCCTCCTTCGCCTGCGTCACAGTCAGTGCTCAGCCGACACCCTATGATCCTTCGATCACGGCAGCCCAAAAATGCAAATATGGTGTCCTCTGCTGCCGCTAATACAGCTGCCACCAGGGTATTGCTCTCTCCTTCCTCTGAACCTGTTGCCTTTTCTGATGCAGATAAATATGTGGCTTGGCATGATGCCATGTGTGATGAGATCATGACTTTACGATCCAATCACACTTGGTCTTTAGTGCCCTTTCATCCATCGATGAATGTTGTGGGCAGCCGATGGGTATATCGCATCAAACGTCATGTTGATGGCAGCATCGAACGTTATAAAGCCCGTCTAGTTGCTAAAGGCTTTACTCAACAGGAAGGCATTGATTATTCTGAAACTTTCAGCCCAGTTATTAAGCAGGCCACCGTCAGATTAGTCTTTTCCATTGCCGTTTCCCGTAATTGGAAGATTCATCAACTTGATATTCATAATGCCTTTCTCAATGGTGTTCTTACTGAAGAGGTCTACATGAAACAACCTCCAGGTTTTGTTGATCCTACTCTTCCATCTCATGTGTGCAGGTCGCACAAGTCACTATATGGTTTAAAACTGGCACCAAGGGTATGGCACACTCGTCTGAGTGATTTTTTACTCTCTATTGGTTTCCTTGCCTCCAAGGTTGACACCTCCCTGTTTATCTTATCTGATGGCACTAATATCTTCTATCTTCTCGTCTATGTTGATGATATTCTGCTTACAGGCAGCAACTCTGCCATGCTCCATCATCTAGTCTAGTTACTAAGCTCTGAATTCAAGCTTCGTGACTTAGGTGATGTTCACTACTTTCTAGGTATTGAAGTTCAGTCTACAGGTATAGGTCTGATGTTGCGCCAACAAAAATATATTCTTGACATCCTCACTTGGGCTGGTATGACTTCCTACAAACCTGTTGACACTCCAGTTTCTCCCTCTAAACTTGCTCTACAGCCGGATCATCCATTTTCTAATCCCACACGGTTTTTTCAAATTGTGGGTGCTCTTCAGTATCTTACATTCACTCGCCCAGATATATGCTTTGCTGTTAACAGAGTCTGTCAGTACATGCATGCTCCAACAGATTCCCATTGGGCTGCTGTTAAACGTATACTCCGCTATCTCAAAGGAACGAAATCTTATGGCTTTCATATCACTCGAGGTACCTCTTTTGCTCTTCATGGTTTTACAGATGTCGATTGGGCTGGGAGTATTGATGATCGCAAGTCTACGGGTGGCTATCTTGCTTTCTTTGGTCAAACACCAATTTCATGGAAATCTGGCAAGCAACGTACAGTTGCTCGCTCCTCCACTGAGGCTGAGTATAAGGCCTTAGCAGATGGTACTGCTGAGGTCATCTGGCTTCAATATTTGTTAACAGATCTTCAGGTTCCCTCCATCTCGGCTCCTACTATTTGGTGTGATAATCTTAGTGCTACTTATCTCTCGGCAAATCCTATATTTCAGGCTCGTACTAAGCATGTTGAGGTAGACTATCATTTTGTCCGTGACCGGGTAGCAAAGAAGGAAATTCAGATTCGGTTTATCCCCTCTCAGGATCAACTTGCTGATGTCTTCACCAAACCACTTTCCGCTGCGTCCTTTACTGCTTTCAAGTTCAAGCTTCGGGTCGATCCTCCACCCTCAGCTTGAGGTGGCATATTATAGAATGTATATCATGTATATCTATACATAGGATATTAATGTAGGATTAATCCAATGTTGTAATCCCTACGGTTACTACCGTCTTCTGCCCTACATATATAAATAGGAAAGGTTGGCTAAGGCCAAACCTAAGTCATTCAGTTATTCTCAACTCAAATATATGCATCCATACCTAATTTTCATAGAAAATGAATCAAAGTCTTATCTCCTTATTTCTTCTTCATTTGGCCAAATGCCTTCATTCATGGTGAGGGATGATTCCCTTTTTAATTATTCCAAATAAACCTTTACCAATTCATTTCATATCTATTCTAACCTCATTCAACTCAAATTCCATAGCAATTAAAACAATCAAGCTCATCCTCTCATTTATATGTCTAGGCCGAATCTTTGCATTAAATGGAGGATAAAGTTTTCTTCAAGTTTTCTTTCAATTACCACTAGACCCAATCCTTTTTAATGCCTAAAAACATATATCCATCAAATCAACAAACTCAATGTCCCTTCATCCAAATTTCAAAACTTCCCTAACACATTTTACAACATTATTAATCTATAACAACACTAATAACAAGAACACATTTTACCATTACATCTTACATAAACCCTACACCCACACAATTCTAATTTCATCAAAACATGTAATTAAATCAAGCTTCCTAAATGTTTTACTAAGACTAGCAATAGATTCAAATAGCAACAACTCATCCACCTTTGATTATTTACTTGAACCCAACGGTCATAATATGTATCATTGTGTTTTGTACAATATATCTCAAAATCAGAATAATCCAACGGTTGGATCTCCATAGATCGGAATAAAACCGAACTAACCTGAAAATGGACGAGTTACTGTTCAACATGAACAAAACCTTTCCGGAGAGTGCGTTTCCGATCTCCACCATCCAGAATGCAGGCCACATCTAGGCACACCACATATCCCAAAATAGGCACGATCCAACGGTGGAAGAGAGAGAAATCGGCTGGCGACCAAAACTGCCCTGCAAGTATATTTCCTTTTGTTTTCCAGGACACTTCTGATGATGTTTGTGTTCAATGGATTATGTTCCTTCAAATCCCTCCGGTCAGTTAATAGAGGAGTGTGAGAAGAACAATATATCCAAATATCAACATGATCCAACGGTGGATTCCAGAGATATGGCCACTAAAGCATTATTGGTTCATCCAAATCCTGCACCTCTCTGTAACCGAATTCTCTATTGTCTCTCACCCCTTTTCGTTTTTCTTTTCTTATTTATTTATTTATTTATTTAATTTGGTAGCCTTTTGATGTTTTTAAAGGCACCATTTTTTCCTAATTACATTTATGTCCCTCATTTATGTATTTATATATTTTTTTTTTGTTTTTTTTTTCATGCAAACTATCCGGTTTGTTTCTGCTTAAATCGTTAGTCTTTACCAAACTCCCATTGAGATGATATCTTTCACCAATGTAGGAAAACATATTAATAGACTTCATGCAAAATTCCATCCCAATCCGACGATTGGATTGAGAGCTCTGCTTTCTAATGTAAAATTGGTCAGTTTATGACTTTTCATCAACTATCCAAAATTTCTTGTTCAATCTTCACATAAAATAATATCAATTATTCTTCTAAACCTTTAAGGTCATTTTATTATTTTGGAATATATTCATTTTTTCATTTCTCTCATTATTTTATTCATCAAAACACGTTACCAGTTTCTCTGTCTTTATGAATTCTAAAACAAAATTCATTTTATGAAGGTTATCCCCTCCATTATATATCACTTTTAGTCTTACGTTTACATGGCAAGTTATACATCCGCATATTTAAATCATAAAATTTCTAGGGTTTCATAGAGCCGAACCATCTAAGTTGAAGCCATAGCTGAGCCTCCAAGCTATTTAGCCAAGTCGTGATCTGCGTCGAGCTGAGCCATCAAGCCGCCACTGAAGAATATTCTTGATTCAACCCTAGTGAACCAACCGACATCTAAAATCTATTTTTTACTAGTTCAACCCTACATTCAATACTATTTTGACCATTTTAGATTTGTTAGTGGTGTCTATTTTTCAAAATTCAACTCCCAGAAGGTGATATAGTCATTCAAAGAATAAAATAACTATAAAAAATGCACAAAGACTCATCTCAAATCTGACCAAAGACAATTATGATAATTGGTGTATCATATTGAAGGCATTTATTGGCTCACAAGAGTTTGTAGACATTATGGAATATGGTTATGATGAAACAGATTCTAAAGAAGCAGAAGATTCTTTAAAAGAGGCGCAAAAGCAAGTCCTCAAAGCCAATAGAAAGAAAGACAACAAAGCCAAAACCACCATCTATCAAGGTCTTAATGAAGCCACATATGAGACCATCAATTTCGCAGAAATGTCAAAAGAAATATGGGAGGCTCTCCAATAAAAATACAAAGGTGCTGACAGAACAAAAAAAATTCATTTCCAATCATTACGAGGTGAATTTGAATCACTGCAAATGAAGTCCTTGTAAACTATTTTTTATTATCACACAAGAATTATGGTGATAATCAATCATATGAGAAGAAATAGAGAAGCCTTCACAAATGCTTGGATTACTGAGAAAATTTTGAGATCTATAAATCCAAGATTTGATTATGTTATCGCTATTAAAGAATCCAAAGAAGTTGATAAGTTGACGGTGGATGAGCTTATAGGTTCTTTACAAGCTCATTAACAAAAGATTGTGAAAGGAAATGTAGATAAGGAAATAAAGCATGCCATGCAATCAAAATTGTCCCTCAAAGAAGACATATATGAGCAAGGGGGACCTTAACAAGTGGATATACCACTTGAAAAAGAAATCAATAGGGACGAAGAGCATTTTAGTGATTTTAAGGAAAAGGATCTTGGAATACAAGATCTAGAGGAAAAGGTGGTAGAAACACCATTAGAGAAGGATGAGCACAACAAGCATTTACTCCTAGAGGAAGAGAATGTGGTTACAATAATCATGAGAAAAGGAATTTCCAGTGTTATAACTGCAATTAGTTTGGGCACTATAGCACTGAATGTCGAGGGAAAGCTCCATTAGAGATATATGAACAAGCTAACTATCCAAAGAAAGATACCATCATAAGAGGATCAGTTGCATTATTTGTCCAATAAGGATTAGGTGAGTATTTAAATATACCTCCATTAATTCTCAATATTCTGGTATAAATATTGAACCTACAAGTAGGTTGGTATTTAAATATGAGAAGTTAAACAGAAAATTCTCAGAATTATTCTGGATATTCACCAATTTTAATTGGGAGTATTTTTTATCGCACATTCGAGTTGTGGAAAATTCTTTTGCCTTCTAAGATAGGTGAACCCTATTAGGGTACATACATGGATCCTTTTTAGAAGAATTCATTTGGGTACACAAGCCAATAATAAATTTGAAATGTCAGATTTATTTACACGACTAAATCTTCATCCTAAGTCATAGATAAACCACCAGTTAGGAATCCATCAAACCTTAAAACCATATTCAGACCACACAATGCAGCTTACCTCAAGTAGGGTGCACTAGGAGTACTAATACCTTTTCTAGCCACAACTAGTCCCTTACCTTTAGAATTTCTGATAAGATCAGTATACTCAGGTTTCCTAGCGACCCTAAACCACACAACTAGGTGGCGACTCCTTTGACCCCCTAACTCCGTGCGTCCATGTGCGACAAAGTCCAAGATAGTTAATGAATTAATTTAACAAAAGGAAAACCTAAATTGATAAGGAAAAGTTTTCTACCAACTCAACCAGTCACTGTTTCTAAACTGATCAACCGATTCATTTAATTTAGTCAGTTGAGCGATTCCTTTGTTTTTTGTTTAAAAAAAAAACAAAAATCTAGTTTACTTTCAATAAGAACAACAACCGCGACTTGTAGATCAACACATTGGTTGTATGAAATTTATAATACCATTTATTTATAACATTGTAGACAAGCTAGTATTTGCTTGAGAGAACACAAATACTAACCTTAACATACATATTTTTCTTATCTAATGGTGATTCCTTTATGTAATTTAATGAGACAAATGCAGGATTGACTTTCATGGATATTGCCCTCATGCTAAAGATCAATGAGCTAGAAGATATTTGCCTTGGACAATAAGTGGATGACTTGTGGAGCATTAAGACGCGACTGCAATGAAGGAGCAGAGGGCATGCACAAGTTCCGGGAATAGGTTGACTCTTGTCAAGGTGGTGAGCTCGGTGAAGGCATTGTAATACTCAGAGTATGAAGACAGATATGGATCAAACTTTAATGGGCTGCCCCCATGGTTAAAGGTGGATAGCTACCCGGACTCTTGAGACTAAGAGTGGGAGACTCATGGAGAAGTAAGGCGTGGTTCCTAAGGAGGAACAGAGGGCAGACGCAACTCCTGGATGAGTAGACTCTTGGAAGAGTGGTGAGCTTGTGATCACATTGAAATACTCAATGACTGTCGCACTTGGAAATATCCGTTTGAGGGGGTGTTGTAAGCCTTGGTTTGAGGCTTGATAAATCATTCTAGATCAAGCATGGTTGATACGCTCGAAGGGGAATGTTGTGTCCTAGAGAAAAGCGTTAACACTCTTCAGATGAGATGTGACAAACCATCTGGTTGAAGTGATCCTTTGGAGTGAGCAAAGGGGTGCTTGGGTAACTCTGGTGATTGAAAGGTTTGGCGAGTACTTGTAAACTTGGCCAAAAACGCTCTCGGAATGGTAAGCTTTGAAGAGCTGCAGGATACATGCATGTGCTGAAAAAGCAAGAAGACAATTGCCCATATAAATGGCAAAGGGGGTGATTGTTAGGATTGTTGCCATTAATGTGCAGCAATCATCAATGGACGACACCGTCCATTGACAAATGCAGCAGCTGGAGCTGAAGCTGCACCAACCATGTGCAAACCACCATTGTCAAAGAAAGAAGGCTACAAATAGTGGGAAATAAATAGGCCAGTCTTTGAGAGTAAAAAAGGGCTGCTGGTGTAGCCACCATTGTTGACAAAAGAGCAAGAGAAGCTGTCATGGATGCCTATATATAGAGGCATACGTTAGAGAGCAAAATGAGAAGGAAAGTAGAGCCAAAGATGTGAGAAATGTAGGAGAGAGTGGGCTGCCAAGGCAGCCAGCAGTAGCTGCCATTGCAGCACTAAGAGGAGAGAAATAGAGTGAGGTTGAGAGTTGCCAAAGAGGGGATGATTCCTCCTCCTCTATTGTTGTAAATCTTGTTCTCTCCCTATATAATCAAATGGCTTCTCCCGTGGATGCAGGCGGTTTGCCGAACCACGTTAAATATTATGTCAGTATGCTTACCCTCCTATGAGCAATTATCAGTACATCACCAGTCGGGATTCCCCTACATTTGGCTCACACGTAATAAAGTTAATTTTAACGTCAAAACAATGGATTGGGATGCGGTCTTTGGCTTGATTCTACATTGTCTGTCTTGTTGGATAAAGGTTAACAAGTCTGATTTGAAGTGACCTCATTTGAAGTGCTAAAGCATTCATCTCTGGACAAACACAGACAAGAAGCGTGCAAAGAATGAAGCTTAGATTTGATGTTACAGATATACTATAACTGGACTTGTTTTCAATTTTTTCTTTTATTAGTTTTCTTTAAATTCATTGTGTTTCTATTTGAATGGCTATTATCATTTTTTTCCTGAACTACAGGAATCACAAGGCTATAGAGATTTCATTGATTTAGGTTTTTTAACAAAAAAAAATTTAGACATTAATCCCTAAAAATAAAAAATTTCATCAATTTTGGCTTTTAAAACAAGAGATTTCATTGATTTTGACCTTTTAATAAAAAAATTGACATTAATCCTTAAAAATATAAGATTTCATCGATTTTGGTCTCGGTCTTGAGATATACTCCTACAACCACTGCTACTGCAAACTAGTTCAAGTCAACGAAGTTAAAGAATAGAAAACAACAAGTACTTGAAGTTGATTCTGTAACAAATGAAACAAAAATGGTTGTTACTATTTGTTAAAGAATCATCTCAACATAATCGTTTAAGCTATTAGGTAAGGTCCTAGAATATGATTTATATTATTCTCTAATACACCCCCTTAAGTGAAAGCCCTTTGGGCTTGAAACTCGCACAGACCCACATTACCATGTGCTTAATTTTTATCAAATAAATGGGGATTGTAAGATTCGAACTCGTGACAGCTTGGTCATCAAGGTTCTGATACCATGTCAAAGAATCATCTCAACCCAATAGCTTAAGCTATTAGGTAAGGTTCCAGAATATGATTTATATTATTCTCTAACACTGTTAATATTATCTTCAACTATCTTGCTTCTTCCTGTAGATATATGTGCCTTCCCATTTCCATCTTGTGACAATTGTCATTTCCAGCACATATAGCTCCACAGTAGCCATTCAACATAGGATGCTTTGTCGAAAGGATGCTCTACATTATCTTAACTAGTAAGAGAAATAGACGACTAAAGTATACAAATCTTGTCTTGAATCGAAGAAAATCAAGCGAGCACTGTTTGATGATTGTTTGCCAAGAAAAAAATCAAAAAGATCCAAAAAAAAAATATGATGATGTAAGGGAGAAAATGTATATTAGATGACACATTAGTGGTTTTTAAGCATAAATAATAGGATCGATTAAGACTTCATGGGATGATAATTAATTTATTGAATTAGCATTTTTCCCAGAAAAGTAGCTGCAATAAGGAATCAAATACCTTTTTTTCTTTGTTTTGCTGTTGTAATTATTATTAGGGTTCTCTCTGTTAACTCTCCCTCTCAATCTAGTTTTAAATAAATTATTCACAGTGGGATTTATGTATTAATAAAAAAAAATAACTCTTTATCAAAGAACTTTCTCAGCACAAAGCTTAAGCTGTTAGGTGATGTCTCAAGATATGATTTATATTGTTCTATAATACACCCCCTCAAGTGAAAGCCCTTGAGGCTTGAAACTTGCATAGGCTTACATTACCTTATGCTTGATTTTTTAGCAAATAAATTGGGATGATGTAATTCGGACTCGTGACGCTTGGTCATCAAAGCTCTGATACCATGTCAAAGAACCATCTCAACTCAAAGCTTAAGTTGTTAGGTGAGGTCTCAAGATATGATTTATATTATTCTCTAATACTCCTTACAATTTTATTTAGATTTGAATTTAAAATAATAATCCTAAAAACAAAACTATTTATCATTTAAGCCAACACTATTTATCATAAATCAAGGACTAAAATTAAATTTTTTATCCTCAACCTCCAGTGCATTATGTCCATATTTTCTATCAAAGTTGAAACAAATTTCTTAACCCATAACACATCATCAAAATCATAACAAAACATTAATATCTTCTTTAATCCTTCTATAAACAAACCATAATAAAAAATAGTATGAAAAGGAAATACTTGCTTCTTTAACCTTGAACTAAATTAAAGCTTAAAAATGAAATCTCTTTGTGTAAATGGGTTTAGGTCACGAAAAGGAGGAAGAAATAAGGAAGAGAGCTAAATGATAATATTTTAAAACTTCATCTAATAACTTAAGTTGAGTTAAGATGAAAATACAAATTATCCAACTTTTTTTTTTAATTGTTCTCTTACACACTTGAACCCCAAGTCTCTTGTCATAGAAATGAGAAATGGATGTCAATTAAACTACAAACTACAAGTGAGCTAGTAGCTCAATTGGTAAAGAGTCAACTAGGGGGAGAAGACCCCTAGTTCGAATCCCATCACTTGAATTTCCCAACCCACATGTAAGTGTGTAATTGACTAGGGACCTCGAGTTGGCGGGCTCTTGCTAGTGGTTTGGCTCTTGAAAATAGCCATCATGAATACCAGCTTATGAGTCACGTCTCTCTCTCTCTCTCTCTCTCTCTCTCTCTCTATATATATATAATATATATATATATATATATATATATATATATATATATATAAACTTAATGTGAGCTTATATGAAGTATTTAATTTCTTAAGCTAGTGTAGAAGATGGATGATTGAGATTTAGATAGCAAACAAGAAGTAAGTAGGTGACAGTATAAGCCCAATTTGTTTTGCATTTCAAAAGCGTTTTTTTTTTTTAATTTTTTATTTACTTTTTTCTTTACTTTAAATTAATTTTTTTCGGTGTTTCCAGACCGTTTTGATATGCTGATGTCAAAAATATTTTTTTTTTTTAAATATTATTATTTTTAATGTATTTATAAGAAAAAACATTTTAAAAAATAATCTCTATCATACTGAAAACACCTCAAACTTGAAATGAGATGGCGTTGTGTGTTTAAAACAAATTTGTGACATGACAAAGGATGCTTCGTCGAAAGGATGCTATTCATTATCTTAGTAAGTGAAATAGACGACTTCCATATACAAATCTTGTCTTGAGTTAAAGAAAATCAAGCGTGCACTGTTTGATGCTTGTTTACAAGAAAACATTCGAAAAGATCCAAAACAATAGGATGATGTAAGGGAGAAAATGCATGCTAGACAACACATTAGTGTTTTTTAAGCATAAAATAATATAATAGGATTGAGACTTAATGGGATGATAATTAATTTATTGAATTAGATTTTCCCAGAAAGGCAATTGTTTGGCTGCAATAACGAGTCGGATACCTTTCTTTCTTTGTTTTGTTGTTATAAGTATGATTAGGGCACTCTCTAGCAGCTCTCCCTCTCAATCAAGTTTTAAATAAATTATTCACACTCGGATTGAAGTATTCATAATTTATTTTATTTTTGCAATTTTTTCTAAATTTAAATTTAAAAAAATAATCCTGAAAACAAAAATATTTATCATTTAAGCCAACACTTCTCTAACAAGTATGAAGCAACCATACCTTACATTGTTTATATTTATCATTTAAGCCGACACTTCAAACAGTCTAACAAGTATGAAGCTACCATATATTATATTAATATTTTTTTTTAGTGTTTAAAGATCATTTTAATACATTGATATCAAAAATAATTTTTAAAAAATATAAAAAAATAATTTTGATATATTTATAAATAAAAAACACTTTAAAAAACAACCACAACCATATACTCCTTTCAAATTAAAATTAGTTAAAATTAGTCAAGGTAGCCGACGGTGAAATCAGAGACAAGGAACATATTTGATCAAACCATGAAATTTCCTTGCAACAACTCAGGAAACCTCTCCTGTTTTTCAACGCTTAAATTAATAGTCGGGCCCTCTCCGCCCACTGTTCTGAGATCATCTTCTAGGCTTCAAGGATCCACATGTTTGAAGTACCCTAAAGGGCGCCCCAGCCTTATATAAATAAGAGAGAGTTCTTTCAAGCTTAAACCATCAAACTGGAATCAGCTCAACCACAAGTAGACAACAATATGATCAGGAAAAAGTACCGTTCAATGCCTGCTCTCTCTTTCCTGTCCCTTCTTTTTTTGAAGATTTTCTTCTTTGAAATGGGAATGGCCAAGAATTCGACATCTATAATCCCAGTGAATGTAGGTGTGGTTCTTGACTTTGACAATGACTTGGATGGCAAGATTGGGTTGAGTTGCATCAATATGTCTCTCTCAGACTTCTATGACACTCATGGTGATTACAAAACCAGGCTGGTCCTCATCACCAGGGACTCCAAGAACGATGTTGCTGGTGCAGCTGCTGCAGGTTCACTCTCTCTCCCTCCTCTTTCTTGATTCCGTAGTCAGCTTGCTTCGGTTATAAATCATTGCTCAAACTATGTTTCATGTATGCACTAAGGTTAAAACCCTCCTCCCGTTAAATTTTATACGGATGATTCATGAGAAACTTCTATATCACAATCTCTCATTAAATCTAAAATGATATCGTGAACCTTAATCGAGCTGTTTTAATAATACATCTCGATTATTATATATATATATATATATATATATATATATATATATAAATGATATCGTGGAGAGCAAATCCATCACCTACTTAGCCAACACCTAAAGATTTAATGCTTGTTATCTAATTAAACCTATTAGTTCACTATATATGATTATGGACCAAGCTAATAAAATTATTATATATCATTATATTTGACCACATCATTTTATTAATTGATGTATTGTTAATTATGTCATTTCATAATTATTATTATATTATTAAATGTGAAAAACATTATAAAAAAACTAAAAGAGAGATTTTACTGTACTTTTTTTCACAAAATATTATTTACTATAATAGTGTTTTTTTATTTTTTTTAATCTAATCTATGTTTTTTTTCAATTTCAATTCCATCCTTTAACATTATGTTTATTGGGGATTGAATTTTATAATTTCTTTTAATTTACTTTTTATAAGGTTATCATAATATCATAATTTAAATCTTGGATTTGACAAATTATCTCAGTTAACTAAAGTTTTTTTCTCCTTTTTTTAATTGGTTTTTTTCTCTCTCTCTAAATTTCATTATTTAACATTGGATTGATTAAAAATTAAGTTTCTTGGTTTACTTTCTATAAGGCTATTCATGTCTCATGACTCGAGTCATAGGTTTGGTGGGTTAACCCAGTCTGATTCAAGTTGTTTTTTGTTTTATTTTTAATCAATTTTTTAGTTTCAATTCCATCATTTAATATTAGAGTTATTGGGGATTGAACTTCATATTTGTTTTTCAATTTTTTTATGAGGTTATCCTAGTTTCATGACCTGGACTACGAGTTTAACAAGTTAACTGACTTGAGTTTTTTTCTCCTTTTCCTAATTAACTTTTTTTTCTTTTAATTTCATCCTTTAACATTGGGTTGATTGAGAATAAGTTTTATGGTTTATTTTGGTTTGCTTTCTATAAGATTATTCCTATCTCATGTTTCATGTCATGAGTTTGATGCGTTATCTTGGACTGACTCGAGTTGTTTATTTGTATTGTTTTTTTAATGGATTTTTTAATTTCAATTTCGTCCTTCCATATTAGGTTTATTGAAGATTGAGCTTCATAATTTTTTTAATTTAATTTTTATGAGGTTATCCCAGTCTTATGATCTGGGCTGCGAGTTTGATGAGCTAACTTGATTGACTTGATTTTTTTCCCCTTTTTCTAATTGAATTTTTTTCCTCAACATTGGGTTGATTGTGAGTTATGTTTCAACATTTGTTCCGGTTTGCTTTTTATGAGGTTATTTTCATCTCATGAGTCGGATAATGAATTTGACTGGTTAACCTAGGTTGACTCGAGTATTTTTTGTGCCTTTTTTTAATCCAAATATTTTTCAATTTTATATTTCAATACTTGGTTGATTGGGGATTGAGCTTCATAATTTATTTTAATTTTTTTTTCTATTGGGTTATCTAGGTCTCATGACTAAGATCGTGAGTTTAGTAGTTTATCTGGGTTTACTTAGGTTATTTTTTTTAATTGATTTTTTTTAATTTCATCCTTCAATATTAGGATTATAAAAAATAAAAATATAAAAAAAACAAATACATGTTTAGAAGGATAGAGACGGACACACAAATAAATTTTTTTTCTATAATAATTAGTGCAGCTGGGATTGAGATCAGTGGACATGATACAGGATTGGATTAGTGACGCAGGATACAACAAGAAACAAGGTTTATTATTGCTTAAAACCCTTAAAATAACACACAACAAAACTGTAAGGAAGAAACTCTTAAATTTTTAATATTTATCTCAAATATATTGATGTAGGTGGAAGCTAACAAGACAATAATAACACAAAAAACATGAAAGTTTTAATGAGTAAAAATAGTTGAAGATGTGAGCCTTTCATTCACAGTTGTATTCCTGAAAAATAAATATATGATGACGCTCTTTTAAATAGATCAGAAAAATTAACTTATCTCTATTAGAAAACAACTTAAAGTCTAAAGGCATAAAAATAATTAAAAGAAAATAAATAAATAATCCAAAAAATCATAGGAACAATTATAAAACTAGTCTAAATAGCAATTTCTAAACCTAATTATGGGAGATCAAATGGTCTGAAAAACAAAAAACAAAATAGTTTCATGTAGAAAAACTGCTTATTACCTGGAGAAATTTGGGCTTGATCTAGCTGCCAGATCTCTCATTATCATAGTTTTAAGCCACTAACCTGGTCTGACACGACTAAATTTTATTTTGAATCTAGATCTATTCTATTAGTCTATAAAAGCATCTATTGAACCATCTATATAGTCTGTTTGGTTAGATCTTTACTTGGCTGCATCAGATATCCCAGATCACATCAATGAAAGGAGATGAGGTGTGCTGATTTTTAGATTGCTGTGTCTTATCTTTGTTTAGGACGGGCAGGAGAACCTCAAATGCATAGTATAATCCATTCCTTGATTTCTCTGCATAACCACTATATTAATGATATATCAGAAGTCTAATTTAATATAAAGTGCAAAAAAGTCATAATTAAGTCTCTCTGATTGATCTTTACTGATTATTGAAAATAATTGATCTATACGAGTAATTGTTTTCTTAATCCTTTTACAAGTACAGCCCTGGACCTGATAAAAAATGTTGAAGTGCAAGCAATCATAGGCCCAACAACATCAATGCAAGCCAATTTTGTTATTGAACTTGGAGAAAAAGCTCAGGTGCCCATTATATCATTTTCTGCATCAAGTCCTTCTCTCACTTCCATCAGGAGTCCCTTCTTCTTCCGAGCTACCCAAAATGACTCAACTCAGGTGAATGCTATAAGTGCATTAGTTCAAGATTTTGGATGGAGAGAAGCAGTACCCATCTACATTGACAATGAGTATGGACAGGGAGTGATACCTTATTTAACTGATGCTCTGCAAGCAGTTGATGCTCGTGTACCGTACCGGAGTGTCATTTCTCCATCAGCCACTGATGATCAAATTGTTTCAGAGCTTTACAAGTTGATGACAATGCAAACTAGAGTTTTCATTGTGCACATGTTTCCATCTCTTGGCGCTCGGGTTTTTGCCAAAGCAAAAGAGATTGGCATGGTGAGTGAAGGCTATGTTTGGATCATGACTGACGGTCTAACAGCTGAATTTTTTAGTTCACCAAATGCTTCTGTCACTAATACAATGCAAGGTGCATTGGGTTTGACACCTTATGTGCCAAGAACAAAAGATCTCGAAACTTTTCGAATTCGGTGGAAAAGAAAATTCCAACAAGATAATCCAGATATTGTTGATGCTGAGTTGAATATTTTTGGCTTACGGGCATATGATGCAGCAACAGCTTTGGCCTTGGCAGTTGAGAAAGCTGGAACTGCAAATTTAGGCTTCCAAAAGGCAAACGTTTCTAGCAATTCATCCACAGATCTTGCAACTCTTGGGGTGTCTTTAAATGGTCCAAACCTCGTTCAAGCTTTATCAAACATTACTTTCAAAGGTCTTACAGGAGAATATCTTTTCGATAATGGACAGTTACAGTCATCAGCTTTCCAGATAATAAATGTGAATGGCAATGGGGGAAGAGAGATAGGATTCTGGACATCAACCAAAGGGATTGTCAAAACATTGAACTCAACAAATAGTATGACTGCGTACTCAGGTTCTAACTCCGATCTTTCAACTGTCATATGGCCGGGTGATACAACTTCTGTTCCCAAGGGCTGGGAGATTCCAACGAATGGGAAGAAGTTGAGAATAGGAGTGCCTGTGAAGGATGGTTTCAATGAGTTTGTGAGAGTGACAAGAGATCCTAGTTCTAACAACACAACCTTTACCGGATACTGCATAGATGTTTTTGATGCTGTTGTCAACGCATTGCCTTATGCTTTGCCTTACGAGTACATCCCCTTTGCCAAGCCTGACGGCGAGCCAGCTGGAACTTACAATGATCTCATATATCAAGTGTACTTGAAGGTAAAACTTTCACCAACCTTTTCCTGTACTTGATCACATTCAGTTTTATATCTGAAACAAGATTTGAGACAGATTCATGCATGCAAATCTAATTTTTATTGATATCTTGTTTCTTTTGCTTGCTATCAACAGAATTTTGATGCTGTAGTTGGAGATACAACTATTGTTTTCAACAGATCCCAGTATGTTGATTTTACTTTGCCTTACACTGAAAGTGGTGTCTCCATGATCGTCCCTATTGTGGACAACAATAGCAAAAATGCATGGGTTTTCTTGAGGCCTCTGACATGGGATCTCTGGGTGACAAGTTTTTGTTTCTTTATTTTCATTGGATTTGTGATCTGGGTTCTTGAACACAGAATCAATGAAGATTTTAGAGGGCCTGCTTCGCATCAAGCGGGCACGAGCATCTGGTTTTCTTTCTCAACCATGGTTTTTGCACAAAGTAATTTTCCTTTCCCTTTCCCTTTTGAATTTTTCTTCTTTCGTTTAACATATTTGTTTTAGTGTCTCAAACACCAAATTGACTTCATCTTTATTATTTTCAACTATGATTGCAGGGGAGACAGTTGTTAGCAACTTCTCTAGAGCAGTGGTAATCATATGGTGTTTTGTTGTGCTGATTCTCACACAAAGCTACACTGCCAGTCTAACTAGTTTACTTACAGTCCAGCAGCTGCGGCCTACAGTTACTGATGTAAACGAGCTCATTAAGAAGGGGGAGTATGTAGGCTACCGGGGGGGTTCCTTTGTTCAGGGAATCCTATTAGATCAGTTGCTTTTCGACAAGTCCAAGCTCATTGTGTATAATACCACAGAACAATGGGATGACCTTTTATCAAAAGGAAGTGGAAATGGTGGTATTGCTGCTGCTTTTGATGAAGTACCATTTACGAGGCTCTTTCTGTCGAAGTATTGCTCTAAATATGCGGTGATTGATCCTACATTTAAAACAGGCGGTTTCGGATTTGTAAGTACATTCACCCCTCTCCATTTCTCTCTATGTAATGTAAGTGCAAAGTTTGTCAACCCTGATAAAGACTGGCTTGCTGCTTTGTGTTGCGATTTTCAGGCCTTCCCTAAAGGTTCTCCTCTGGTACCAGATGTATCAAGGGCAGTTCTAAACATGACAGAGGGAGATAAAATGAGGGAAATCGAGAATGCTTGGTTTGGAAAACAAAGCAATTGTCCAGATTCCAGCAACTCGGTTACATCTAACAGCCTTAGTCTCAAGAGTTTCTGGGGCTTATTTTTAATTGCTGGAGTAGCATCCCTCTTAGCTCTCATTATATTCATGGTCATGTTTGTCTACAAGGAAAGGAAAGTGTTGAGGCCTCTAAATTCCACAATTTCCATAAGGAGAAAAGTCAGCAATTTCTTCAGGATCTTTATTCAGAGGGACTTAAAGTCCCATACTTTCAGAAAAAGTGGGCTGGATGACCGCAATGGCACTAGTCTGCCTACTATGGGTGCGCCGAGGCCATCGGCCTCTTCAGTTCAAACTAGTTATTTCCCTGGAGATGGAGATCAGTCTTCTACAGAGTTTGTTGATTCCAGTCCAGATAGTCAAACATCTCAAGAGGTAGTAATAAATATTGATCAACTTACAAACCCAAATCAAGAAAGACTAGCAGCTTTTGAAGTGGAACATGATCACAATTGACTTTCATATGATACCATTGACAGTTTGACAGTGGGAAACTTATAGACCTGTAGATGCAGTTGTAGCATTGTAATATAATTGTCCAAAGGAACATGCAGGAGGCAATACTATAGAATACATATTACTCTGTTTGATTTCCTCGTTTGTGACACTGGAACTTCAAATTCTACTATTGAATTACTATATATAACATATTTATAGCTAGGTAGGATCAAACTGAGTTTCAGAATTCGTAAATTATTATCACAAATTATAGATTTTCTTCAGCAATTTCCCAAGATACTGTGGAAATGCAAGCAGTTGCATACCTTGTTTGCGGCCAAATAAATTCTACAGACTTTCCAGAGAAATTATGTTGTGAAAACGAAAACAAAAGCATTAACCAAAACTAAGTTACCATGTTTTAAAGAAACCCCCCTCATATTTCCAACCATCTTCATGTTTTTGTCTGGATTTTTATTAAATTGTTTGGAACAAATTAGAGGATGAAGAAAAGGTACCCTTCAAAGCATGTCGTTCTGGTAATCTTGTTCCTTTCTTTAAGGATATTGTTCATAGAAATGGGGTTGGGCCAAAACTCAACAGCATATGTTGGAGTGAACATTGGTGTGGTTCTAGACTTGGAATGTTTTGATGTCAATATTGCTTTGAGTTGCATTATAATGTCCCTCTCAGACTTCTATATGCCACTCATGGTGACTACAAAACCAGGCTGATCCCCACCACTAGGGACTCCAAGACAGATGTTGTCGGAGCAGCTGCCGCAGGTCCTTCTCTACCTCTCCATTTTTTCTGGTGTCCCTTTTCTTATACCTTTAGCTGTTAGTCATTGTCTTGATGGCATGTACTTGTCTTACCAACCTGATCTTTTTTTGCTGACTCCCAAATCAAGAATTGAAGGTTTGTATAAACTGAAGTGCTATATCAGATGTCAAACAATTATTTCAATCTAAAAGCTTAAACTGTTATGTAAAGTTTCAGGATATGATTTATATTATTTTCTAACACATCCCCTCAAGTAAAAGTCATTTAGGATTGAAACTTACACATGTCCATATTACCTTGTGTTTAATTTTTTTTTATCAAATAAATAGGGATGGTGAGATTCGAACTCGTGACCGCTTGGTTATCAAGGCTCTGATACCATGTCAAAGAACCATTTCAACCTAAAAGTTTAAGCTGTTAGGTGAGATCCCAAGATATGATTTATATTATTTTTTAATATCAAATCAGCCCAGGAATTTCCAGCGAGACCATGAGAGAGAACGGGGAGAAATCAGTTTTTGGTGGCTGTCAGAGGGATGGTCTGAGGTAACCGTTAGCATGCCATTGGGGTTTCGATGATGGGTCTGTGGATAAGCCAAAAAGAGATGCATAACAGTGGTCATATATTCGGAGGCGACTTCCCTCACTCAGCTGCCAGTGGTTCTTCTTTAATTTAATTAAATACAAATATAATTTCAACAATATTTTTAATTAAATAGATTTCCTAGTATCGAGGATAGTGGCACAACTGGGTTTTCACGGTTCTGCTACTAGTAATGGTGTTTGGATTTTGGGAAGCGATCGGATGGTTTGCGGGCTATCTGTCGGTTTGAAAGGAGGAAGAAGGGGACAGGGCATCAAATATATGTAATTCTAAATTTTAAGGTTGTCTTGCTTCTTAGGTGAAGGGTAAAAGGAATCTGTTGTTTTAATATTTTTATTTTGATGGGACAGTGCAGGTTGATAGCAATTAATATTTTATAAAACATTTTGTAATTTTAGATAATGCTTGAAATTACATTAATTATTGTTTTTTTAAAATATTTTTTTTATTAAAAAATATATTAAATAATATTTTTAAAATTTATTTTTTAAATCAAAACATTCAAATAATTTAAAAATAAAGTTATATGTGAAAACAAACATTAAAGATGTGGTTTAGGAATAGTCTTTTGTCAATGGTCCATGTACTTTTTGGCTTGGAAGTAGCTGTGGTGGTTTTTTTTTTAAGACACAATATTTTTTAACACAAAACACACCTCAAAAAACTAAAAAAACTTGCTTTTTATTAAAAAAAAAAAAAAGTTATTTCCCATCCAAACACATTTTTTAAGTTTTAATTCTTAGCTGGCTCTAGCTTGTGAGTACATGAACAAACAATAAAAATATTTTTTTAAAAAAATAACTATCACACAAACATAAATACTTTTTAATTTCATTTATTATTATAAAAAAACAATAAAATATTTCCTTCTCAACCATTGGTTTTGCACAACGTAATCTTCCTTCCCCTTATGAATCTCTTCTCCTGTTATGAAGCAGTACTCCAATATATATGTGTCTCATATGGTAGAAGCAAAAAAAATTTACCCATCAAATTTTAACATGTGTTATTTTTATTTTATTTTTTTATCTGAAATAAATAACTTAAAAAATAAATGAGTTTTGATATATTTCTTAGTCAATGAAAGATTGACACTAAAATTAGATATTCAAGATATATCTTGTCATAAATACAAGATCATATCAATAAAAAACAATCAATAAAATCATGTCATTTGATATTGAAAAAAAGACCTGAGAGCTCATATAAACCTCTATAAATAGAAGGTATCAACCAAGAAAGAGAAGTAAGGAATTTTTGGAGATACAAATTTTTTTAAAAACAAGCTTTTTAAACAAGATATCTCTTTCTTCAAGTATAGAAGTTCTCTCGAAAGTTTTTAAGCCTCTTTCATCTACGCTTGATAACTACAAAAAACAAATTTTTGTTGAATCAAGTCTAAATGCTCTATAGGAATTCTTTAACAACACTTTGAAGACAAATCAAAAGTACCCATTCAAAGCATTAAATCTCACTTCACAATACACACCAAAATTCGAGTTCTTGCAAAGCACAAATTTTGGTTTAATTTCACAAATAAATCAAGTCACCATATACTAAATCCAAGAGAAAAATCAAATGATTGTCTTATTTTTTTGAAAGAATATTTTAGATAGATATCGTACACGGTCATATATTTAATAAAATCATATATTTAATTTCAGGCTCTCTAAATTGTGTCTACACATGTCTCATACATCAAATTAACCAGTGTATGTTTATATTTACAGAAGAAAGTGTGGTTAGCAACTTGTCTAGAGTAGTGGTAATCATATGGTGTTTCGTTGTGCTGATCCTCACACAGAGTTGCACTGTCAGCTTAACAAGCCTGCTTACAGTCCAGAAGCTGCAGCCTAAAATCACAGATGTAAATGAGCTCATTAGAAGGGGGGAGTATGTGGGCTATCAGAGAAGTTCTTTTCTTCTGGAAATGTTGTTATAGAGGCTTGGGATTCGAAGAGTCCAAGCTCATGGGGCATAAATCTTACGAAGAATACGACAACCTTTACTCCAGAGGAAGTGGAAATGGTGGTATTGCTGCTGCTTTCGGCGAATTGCGATATGCGAAAGTGTTTTTGTCAGAGTATTGCACTAAATACACCGCAGTTGCTCCTACATTTCAAACAGGCGGTTCTGGTTTTGTAAGTTCACTTTCCTATTTCTCTGTTTTGCTAATGCTCATTTAAGTGCATACATAGTTCATACTGCTAGAAAATTCATATAAACCATTCTTGGGCCTCAGCGTTGAGATGATTCTTCGTTTTGTGACTTTCAGGTCTTCCCTAAAGGTTCTCTTCTTTCAAAGGGACGCAATCTACAGAATTTCTAGACAAAACGAACGGAATGACCAAAGTGGAATTAATCTGCCTGAATTTGTCACGCCAAGCCCACCGGTGGATTCAGCTACACAGAACTTCCTGGAGATCCATCCTTAATTGAGGATGACTCGAGTCCAACTACAGAAATATTAGTCAAGCTTAGGCATGATTCACATCTATTTTCTGAAATGCAGAACCAAACCCGACTTCTAAATAATAAGCTAACAGCGTAAAAAACTAATTTTTATTTTATTGAAAAAAAAAGGGAAAAAAACTAACACCAATACCTTCCTGTATCATATTTTTATTTAAAAAAAACAAAAAACAAAATAAAAAATAAGAAGGATACCAAACAGCCCCTTACATTATTATAGAATCTAGAGAATTGGGCTGAGGAGGCTGGGACTCGGTGCTTTTTATTTTTCAAATCTTCAAATATTCTTCTTATCAATCAACTTATTTTGTATTAAAATGCATTTACTCAAAAGGTCTATGAATAAAGAGGTCAAGAAAAAGATGACCCATTAATTATATGTAAGAAGACACTTACATTAATGTAATGTTGATGTAAGAGACTCCCACCTCACTTGGATGTGAAAAAGAAAGATTTTCGAACCCTAAAAAAAAAATTTCAAGGTACAAAGTTATAAAACTTTTTGAACGACCAATTGTAAGGAATTCACGATTTTCATTCTCTTATGACATATTCTCAGCATTTATTATACATGAGCTAATAATAAATATTTTTATTTTTAGAATTTAATGTTCATTTACTACAACTTCTTCCTATGAAATTACAGACTTAATTATTGAAGGTTCCAAACTCCCACTAACATGGTCTATTTTGCAGGAATCAAGGCCTCTGTCCCAATCTTCTGGGCCATCAGTTATGAAGAATAGAAAATTAACATGAATATGTGATCCACGTTCAAACACTCAAACGTTTAAAAACTCAGGTTACTTAGCATACTAGATTCTAGAGCATCATCACCAACCATTCAATTTTCGCATTATAAGAATTTTTTTTACAGCTTCCTAAATTCACATTCAAAGTGTTAACATGCGAGCACAATGTTCTAAGAAATTTCAGATATTAAATAAGTCATCCGCAATTATATGTATTTACAATTTGATAATATCTTGGAAAATTCAAACCCAAGAAGATAAGGGGCCGGGGAGCGGAGCCCCTTACCAACGACACCTTAAAAATTAGAATCTGATGCTAATGTAAACGCATGTACTTTGATTTAGTCAAGGTAAACGCAATGAAATAAGACAACAAATATCTTTGATTAGTATTAATCCCACTCCATAGAATCATACGCGATAAATCCATATATCCAAGTGCATCTGCTTTGCCTGTCTAATACGTGTGGACTGGAGGTGAGTGCACGTTTCTATAAACGCCACCAGTGATAATGTTGACCCAGATTTACTACATGACTGGTCTGTTAAAAGAAAGTCTCACGTCTGGCCTCCCGGTGGAGAAAAAAATTATATCTAATTTGCACTTGTTACGTGTTTCCCTTCAACTTTGGCCCTTGTATTAGACAGAGATCTGAAACATCAAAATTCTTCTTTCATCAAATTTTAAAAAAGGTTGCACAAATGTTGCAATTTATCAAAGGAAAAATTGCTAATTCAATCAGTTTTGTTTACAGGCATGGATGAATTTGCATAGCTTATCTAACAAAAATATGAACCATGAAACTCAAAGAAAAGTCTCGAGTTCATGGATTACCGAACGTTTCCTGGGACAGTTCCAGCAGAGAAGACAACTCCAGATCTGCTGAGGACAGCCTCCTTCCAACACGCACAGAAAACCCTGGCAAACAACTATGACCATTCTAGAGATCGACCGGACCTGAAACACGGTGATCTTTGTTAGTGTCAGCTACAAAGGGAGAAAAAAGGGAGAAAAAAGTTGTCGAAATCCAAAAAGCACCAGGCATGTTGGGAATCGAAAATGATGTGCAGGGGATTGATCACGGATTTGTGCTTGTTCGAATGAGATCTCTGAAGTAATGGAATGCAAAGAATCAAGTGAAAAACAAAAACTTCCAAATTGTAAGTTTGAAAAATGAGCATAAATTCAGAAAACAAAATCAGCATGCTAAGCAATCCAAGTTCCAAGTGTTTCGCAAACAAAAGAAATCCATCTTTTGAACAAACACATGCAAAAGGAGTAATCTAGTAATATTCCTTCATTAGAGCTTTCCACTACTTGCATTTTCAAAGCATTCCCGTAAGGCTTGACCCAAAAACCTGGAAGCAGCTTGCTTGTGCAGTCGAGTATCTCTGTTATAGGGCCCAGGCTCAAATTTCCAGTTGCGATATTGAAACAAAAATTATAATTAAAGGAAAGAACATTCAACCAGATAAATCTTAAAATTTAAGACTACCATTAATTAAGAATCATTTTTATTGTATTTTGAACTAACAATGCACTAAGCAAGCAAGTAAAATCCTCACGGTTCAAAAATCAGCCTAGACAGATAAAAGGGAATTGGGGAGGGGGATCTTTCTCCGAAATACAGAGCCAGTCAATCCCTAAATGAGACCAACAAAATCAAACCCTAAATGAAACCAGAATCAAGAGAAAGAATGGCACCGTTGACATGCTTTGATGATATCTAAGCAATGAACAAACACACAATCTTTTCTGTCTCCCTCCATTCCTTTTTTCGTAATGTAATTGTAATTTTGTCATGTAATTGTAATTTTATAGTGCCGAGGATAGTGGAACGACTGTGTTTTCACGGTTCTGCTGCTAGTGATGGTGCGGAGATATCTGGTGTTGGGATTTTGGGAAGAGATCGGATGGTTTGTGGGCTGTCCGTCGGTTTGAAAGGAGGAAGAAGGGGGCAGGGCATCTATGGGTTATCAGCTGGAGTTTGGCGTTGGCTTGATGGCGTGGAGGAAGAGTGTGGCACAGCTGGTGCGTCTGGCGCAACTGGTTCTCTTCTGGTGGAGGGAGAAGTGGGAAGGGGTAGACATGTAATTTTAATTTTTGAGGTTGTCTTATTGGTTAGGTGAGGAGTCTGTTTTCATTTATTTTTTTGAGTTGATAGCTATTAATATTTATTAAAACATTTTGTAATTTTAGATAATGTTTGGAATTACAATAACTTGAAATGGTTTTTATTTAAGAATATATTAAATATATTTTTTTATTTTTTAAAATTTATTTATTATATTAATACATTAAAATAATTTAAAAACAAAGTTAAAAAAAATGAGTTGCAGTAACATTCCCATTCATTGAAAAAAAAGATATGGTCTAGAAATAGTTTTTTGTCGCTGGCTTAGTTTGGGAGTGCTGAAATGATAGATTTGTTAAAATTTATTTTTTAAAATATTTTTTTATTATTTTAATATTAAAATTTAATTTTAAAAAATAAATATATATATATTTTTAATACATTTCTAAAAAAAAATTTCAAAAACAAATAACTTAATACTTTTTTAATCATAAATAAATAACACAAATTCTATTATTATTATATTAAAAAAAAAAAAACAAGTTTGCTAAACTCTGGGAGATTCGTTTTTATCAATATATGAAATAGTCTCGCCTCAGGTCCAAGTCTTGAACCAATTTATTAAAATGGTTGGCTTTGACTCTTCCAAATCATGAATATCCTAGCAATAACGGTGAGGAAACCACACTTTTAAAGGTCCACAGCTTTATAAATAAGGGATCTTTCCTTCCAAGCTTAAACAAAAATTATTAGCTAAGCTAGAGTCAGCACGACCATAGGTGGACAATAAGACGAAGAAAAACCATTGAAAGGCTGTTCTCTCCTTCCTTTTTAATATCCAAATCTTGGGTTCATAACCGGCAACGCAAGAGTGATATCATCAAAACGACACACCTATGATAAGCTTTAAAACATACATATCATAAAACAAATTATATAAAATACACAACATTTTATAAGCTTTTAAAATATATCTTTATCATATAAAAACAAAACAAGGGTTCATAATACTTGTTACATTATATAACACTCGAACTTTAGATAAAATAGTATAATAGCGAAGCACTCTAAGACAAATTAAAAGTAAACATCGCGGAAACAAGCAAGACATGCCAAACAAAAGTGAAGAAGGAGGAACAAACAACAAGATCAACCTACTAATATAAACTAAGAAAATGAAAATAATATAAAATGAGAGGTGAGTTCAACCAACTCAGTGAGGAAATAACATTTAATATACATCTTAAATATTAATAATTTATAAGACATACATATCTTAATATAAATATACATACTAAGCATATTAACATATGGTAGTGAAATACATGTTATAGATCAGATGACACCCAAAGATGATCTGATGACACCAAAGGTGACCATTTTGGGATAATTGGGCGCGCACATGCTGGTGTCTCTCTCACCAGCTAGGAATACAGATACGATGTGCATAAAAACTAACTACACTCCGTTAATATGGAGTTACTGACATGTTCAATATCCAGACATAACAGATATTCATATAATTATCAAAGCAACTGAATGTCATATCAAATATAATTAAAGCAAATACATATTCAAGAAACTAATGAGTACTTGGAAAATAAATCAACATATATATATATATATATAGATATTCAAGAATATCATCCATACTCATCATATAATCAACATACATAGTTTATGTATATTACATATAAATTAAAGATTATCCTACTCACTCGAAAAAAATATAAAAGTAAAAAAAATATTAGATGAACAACCCGAAAATTCTATGGAGATCGTTAGAAGAACCTACAATAAAAATACATAATAAACTAAAAAAACAACACAAATAAAAGATTCTAATGCATGCATATAAGAAAATCAAGTTTAGTCTACTAAGTTTAAGGATTAAAATGACAAATTTCCAAAAAAACAAGAACCAAAAACATGATTTTACCAAGATTGGAGGACCAAACTATAAATACATAATCATACTGAAATTTCATCCATAATCCATCCTCAACTTGGTCTAGAATCTCAATTTACGTTCTAGGGACCAAATTGTAAACTTTTCAAATTTTAGGGACTAAACTGTAAATTTTCCAAAATTGATGGACTAAATAGTAAATTACACATATCAATTATCAAAATGAGATTCATCACCCTTAACCTAATAATAATAATACCTAGAATTCCAAAATACATTTCAAGGGTCAAATTATAATTTTTCAAAATTTAGGGAATAAAAGAAATTTTCATAAATCAAGGACCAAAATTAAATTTTTTATCCTCAACTTCCAGAGCATTATGTCCATATTTTCTACCAAAGTTGAAACAAATTTCTTAACCCATAACATATTATCAAAATCATAACAAAACCCTAATATCTTCTTTAATCCTTCTATAAACAAACCATAATCATGAGTTAGCAAGGATGGGAGTAGGGGTGCTAAACCCCCAGAATTTAGTTGCTGCTTATGGGTTAGCAAGGATGCAAGAGGAAAATATGACAATCATGAGGAAATCATGGAGACCTAGTGCTATAAGGTTTCAAGGCTGAAACCTAACACCAACTCAGCCTAGGGCTGAAAACAAACCAGTTCTGGTACATAGACTCACTCCAGCACAGATGAAGGAAAAAAGAGACAAGGGGCTTTGCTTTAAATGTGACAATAAGTGCAAAAAAGAAACGCAGTTCAAAGAAGGGGAATGGGTTTACCTCCGACTCCAGCCATACTGACAGTCCAACATTGCAAGAAATAAAAATGGGAAGTTAACATATAAATACTTCGGGTCGTTCAAAATCTTAAAAAAGGTGAGAGAAATGGCTTACTAGCTAGATCTTCCCAAGGAAGCCCGAATCCATAGCACGTTCCTCATCTCACTATTGAAGAAATGGGTTGGAAAAGGAACCGTTCTTGAACTGAAGCTACCCATTCCCGAAACCAAGCTGAAATCACAGTCAGAACCAGCATAAATACTTGACCGAAGAAGTCAAGTCTCAAGGAGGAAGACGAGGAAAGAAGTGCTGTTAAGATGGGAAGGACAGCCCAAAGAAGACGCCGTTTAGGTCAAAGAAGACGCTGTTTGGGTCGAAGAAGAATGGTTAAAAGGTTATTACCCTCACCTTGAGGGCAAGGTTTTTTAGGGGGGAGAAAGTTGTAACAGACCGTCAGCGCATAAAGGAGCAAGCTCTTAATAGAAGCCAGGGAAGAAATGAGGAAGGCGTGTTGGAGAAGACTTACCTACAGCAATGAGATAAGGTGAGCACGTGTATGGTCAAGATTGGACAAGAATCACTTATATGGAGGGCTGAGATCATGAAGCTCCTGCAGCTGACAGCTGGCAAGGGAGTAAGTTGAAAGGCAGAACGGCACCATTGAGAGAGGAAAAAGAGTCCAAATACAAAGAAGATGAATAAAAATAGTTGGCAAGCCTATCTGTTACTCTTAATTCTCAACTAACCGAGAATTACAATAGAAAGGAGAGGAGGGGTTGTAGAGAGGCATAAAATTGCTTTGAAGCAAATCTCATTCACCTAGGAGGCCCGGGCTACCTCGAAGATGCCCAGAAACTTAGTTAGGGTTTATCAAAATTACATTGTTCTTTCAATTTAAGTTCTTTGAAAAAATATATTTTAAAAAATAATTGCTACTATACTAAGACACCTCAAACTTGATATGAGATGGCGTTGTGTGTTGAAAATAAATTCGTGACATGACCAAGGATGCTTCGTCGAAAGGATGCTATTCATTATCTTAGTAAGTGAAATAGACGACTTAAATATACAAATCTTGATTTAATTAGCCAAAACTTCAAAAAGTCTAACCGTACGTACATTGATTTAGTTAGTCAAGGTAACCGGTAGTGAAATCAGAGACAAGGAAGATATTTGATCAGTAACATCAGACAAGCCAGGGGGGAAAATCATACAATTAACAAGAAAAATAAGCAAAAAACTATGCAAACGAGTAAAAAAAATCAAAGCATGAAATTTCCTTGCAACAAAACTCAGTAAACCTCTCCTGTTTTTCAAAGCTTAAATTAATGGTTGGGCCCTCTCCAACCACTGTTCTGAGATCTTCATCTAGGCTTTAAGGATCCACATGTTTGAAGTACCCTACAGGCCACAGCCTTGTACAAGTAAGAGAGAGTTCTTTCAAGCTTAAACCAACAAACTGGAAATCAGCTCAACCACAAGCAGACAACAATGCCTGCTCTCTCTTTCTTTTCCCTTCTTTTTTTGAAGATTTTCTTCTTTGAAATGGGAATGGCCAAGAACTCAACATCTATAATCCCAGTGAAAGTAGGTGTGGTTCTTGACTTTGACAATGACTTGGATGGCAAGATTGGGTTGAGTTGCATCAATATGTCTCTCTCAGACTTCTATGATACTCATGGTGATTACAAAACCAGGCTGGTCCTCATCACCAGGGACTCCAAGAACGATGTTGCTGCTGCAGCTGCTGCAGGTTCCCTCTCTCTCCCTCCTCTTTCTTGATTCTGTAGTCAGCTTGCTTTGGTTATAAAGCATTGCTCAAACTATGTTTTATGTATGCAGTAAGGTTAAAACCCTCCTCCCGTTAAATTTTATACGGATGATTCATGAGAAACTTCTATATATATCACAATCTCTCATTAAATCTAAGATGATATCGTGAACCTTAATCGAGCTGTTTTAATAATACATCTCGATTATTAAATATATATATATATATATATATATATATATATATATATATAAATGATATCGTGGAGAGCAAATCCATCACCTCCTCAGCCAACACCTAAAGATTTAATGCTTGTTATCTAATTAAGCCTTAGTTCACTATATATGATTATGGACCAGGCTAATAAAATTATTATATATCATTAATTATATTTGTCCATATCATTTTATTAATTGATGTATTGTTATTTATTTCATTTCATAATTATTATTATATTATTAAATATGAAAAACATTAAAATAAAACTAAAAGAGAAAGAGATTTTACTGTACTTTTTCTCGCAAAATATTATTTACTACAATAGTGTTTTTTTTTTTGTTTTTTTTAATCTAATCTATTTTTTTTTTCAATTTCAATTCCATCATTCAACATTATTTTTATTGGAGATTAAACTTTATAATTTATTTTAATTTACTTTTTATAAGGTTATTTTAATCTCATAATTTGAACCTTGGATTTGACAAGTTATTTCAGTTAACTCAAGTTTTTTTCTCCTTTTTCTAATTGGTTTCTCTCTCTCTCTCTCTCTCTCTCTCTCTATATATATATATATATATATATATATATATATATATATATATTTCATCATTTAATATTGGGTTGATTGAAAATTAAGTTTCATGGTTTACTTTCTATAAGGTTATTTCAGTCTTATGGCTCGAGTCATTGATTTGGTGGGTTAACCTAGTCTGATTCGAGTCGTTTTTTGTGTTTTTTTTTAATCAATTTTTTAGTTTCAATTTAATTATTTAATATTAGGGTTATTGGGGATTGAACTTTATACTTTTTTTCAATTTATTTTTTATGAGATTATCCTAGTTTCATGATCTGACCCACATGTTTAATAAGTTAACATGTTTAGAAGAATAGAGACGGACACACAAATAAATATGTTTCTATAATAATTTTTATAATTTTAGAGTAAATTTTAGAGTTTTCAAAACATGAAGGACATGAAAACATATTTTGTGTCCCCTATGTCTTTGTTTTTTCTTTCTTAAAACAGTAACTAAAAGCTACCTAGCTATTGAATACTCCGTGTCAAAGAAGTCACTTGTTTAGCTTTTGCTTGGATAATAATTTAGGATTTACTAATTCATCTAATAAATTATTTTGCTAATTGTTGTCAGCAGCAAAACTGTAAGGAAGAAACTCTTAAATTTTTAATATTTATCTCAAATATATTGATGTATGTGGAAGCTAACAAGACAATAATAACACAAAAAATATAAAAGTTTTAACGAGTAAAAATAGTTGAAGATGTGAACCTTTTGTATTGCTGAAAAATAAATATATGGTGACCCTCTTTTAAATAGATCAGAAAATTAATTTATCTTTATTAGAAAACAACTTAAAGTCTAAAGGCATAAAAAGAATTAAAACAAAATAAATAAATAATCCAAAAGCTCATAGGAAAAAGAACAAAAATAGTCTAAATAGCAATTTCTAAGCCTAATTATGGGAGATCAAATGGTCTGAAAAAAAAAATAGTTTCAAGTGGAAAAACTGCTTATTACCCGGAGAAATTTGGGCTTGATCTAACTGCAAGATCTCTCATTATCATAGTTGTAAGCTACTAACCTGGTCTGACATGACTAAACTTTATTTTGAATCTAAATCTATTCTAATATATAGTCTATAAAAGCATCTATTAGACCATCTATATTGGTCTGCTTGGGTTAGATCTTTATTTGGAACCTTCAATTTTAAATTTCTATACAAGCTCGGCTGCATCAGATATCCCAGATCGCATCAGTTAATTAAGGTGTCTTATCTTTGTTTAGGACGGGCAGGAGAACCTCAAATGCAAAGTATAATCCATTCCTTGATTTCTCTGCATAACCACTATATTAATGATATATCAGAAGTCTAATTTAATATAAAGTGCAATAAAGTCATAATTAAGTCTCTCTGATTGATCTTTACTGATTATTGAAAATAATTGATCTATACGAGTAATTGTTTTCTTAATCCCTTTACAAGTACAGCCCTGGACCTGATAAAAAATGTTGAAGTGCAAGCAATCATAGGCCCAACAACATCAAGGCAAGCCAATTTTGTGATTGAACTTGGAGAAAAAGCTCAGGTGCCCATTATATCATTTTCTGCATCAAGTCCTTCTCTCACTTCCATCAGGAGTCCCTTCTTCTTCCGAGCTACCCAAAATGACTCAACTCAGGTGAATGCTATAAGTGCATTAGTTCAAGCCTTTGGATGGAGAGAAGCAGTACCCATCTACATTGACAATGAGTATGGACAGGGAGTGATACCTTATTTAACTGATGCTCTGCAAGCAGTTGATGCTCGTGTACCGTACCGGAGTGTCATTTCTCCATCAGCCACTGATGATCAAATTGTTTCAGAGCTTTACAAGTTGATGACAATGCAAACTAGAGTTTTCATTGTGCACATGTTTCCATCTCTTGGCGCTCGGGTTTTTGCCAAAGCAAAAGAGATTGGCATGGTGAGTGAAGGCTATGTTTGGATCATGACTGATGGTCTAACAGCTGAATTTTTTAGTTCACCAAATGCTTCTGTCACTAATACAATGCAAGGTGCATTGGGTGTGACACCTTATGTGCCAAGAACAAAAGATCTCCCAACTTTTCGAGTTCGGTGGAAAAGAAAATTCCAACAAGATAATCCAGATATTGTTGATGCTGAGTTGAATATTTTTGGCTTACGAGCATATGATGCAGCAACAGCTTTGGCCTTGGCAGTTGAGAAAGCTGGAACTGCAAATTTAGGCTTCCAAAAGGCAAACGTTTCTAGCAATTCATCCACAGATCTTGCAACTCTTGGGGTGTCTTTAAATGGTCCAAACCTCGTTCACGCTTTATCAAACATTACTTTCAAAGGTCTTACAGGAGAATATCTTTTCGATAATGGACAGTTACAGTCATCAGCTTTCCAGATAATAAATGTGAATGGCAATGGGGGAAGAGAGATAGGATTCTGGACATCAACCAAAGGGATTGTCAAAACATTGAACTCAACAAATAATATGACTGCCTACTCCGATCTTTCAACTGTCATATGGCCGGGTGATACAACTTCTGTTCCCAAGGGCTGGGAGATTCCAACGAATGGGAAGAAGTTGAGAATAGGAGTGCCTGTGAAGGATGGTTTCAGTGAGTTTGTGAAAGTAACAAGAGATACTAGTTCTAACACCACAACCGTCGCTGGATACAGTGTAGATGTTTTTAATGCTGTTGTCAAATCATTGCCTTATGCTTTGGCTTACGAGTACATCCCCTTTGCCAAGCCTGACGGCGAGCCAGCTGGAACTTACAATGATCTCATATATCAAGTGTACTTGAAGGTAAAACTTTCACCAACCTTTTCCTGTACTTGATCACATTCAGTTTTATATCTGAAACAAGATTTGGGTCAGATTCATGCTTGCAAATCTAATTTTTATTGATATCTTGTTTCTTTTGCTCGCTATCAACAGAATTTTGATGCTGTAGTTGGAGATACAACTATTATTTTCAACAGATCCCAGTATGTTGATTTTACTTTGCCTTACACTGAAAGTGGTGTCTCCATGATCGTCCCTATTGTGGACAACAATAGCAAAAATGCATGGGTTTTCTTGAAGCCTCTGACATGGGATCTCTGGGTGACAAGTTTTTGTTTCTTTATTTTCATTGGATTTGTGATCTGGGTTCTTGAACACAGAATCAATGAAGATTTTAGAGGGCCTGCGTCGCATCAAGCTGGCACTAGCTTCTGGTTTTCTTTCTCAACCATGGTTTTTGCACAAAGTAATTTTCCTTTCCCTTTCCCTTTCCCTTTGCCTTTTGAATTTTTCTTCTTTCGTTTAACATATTTGTTTTAGTGTCTCAAACACCAAATTGACTTCATCTTTATTATTTTCAACTATGATTGCAGGGGAGACAGTTGTTAGCAACTTGTCTAGAGCAGTGGTAATCATATGGTGTTTTGTTGTGCTGATTCTCACACAAAGCTACACTGCCAGTCTAACTAGTTTACTTACAGTCCAGCAGCTGCGGCCTACAGTTACTGATGTAAACGAGCTCATTAAGAAGGGGGAGTATGTAGGCTACCGGGAGGGTTCCTTTGTTCAGGGAATCCTATTAGATCAGTTGCATTTCGACAAGTCGAAGCTCATTGTGTATAATACCACAGAACAATGGGATGACCTTTTATCAAAAGGAAGTGGAAATGGTGGTATTGCTGCTGCTTTTGATGAAGTACCATATACGAGGCTCTTTCTGTCGAAGTATTGCTCTAAATATGCCGTGATTGATCCTACATTTAAAACAGACGGTTTCGGATTTGTAAGTACATTCACCCCTCTCCATTTCTCTGTATGTATTGTAAGTGCAAAGTTTGTCAACCCTGATAAAGACTGGCTTGCTGCTTTGTGTTGTGATTTTCAGGCCTTCCCTAAAGGTTCTCCTCTGGTACCAGATGTATCAAGGGCAGTTCTAAACATGACAGAGGGAGATAAAATGAAGGAAATCGAGAATGCTTGGTTTGGAAAACAAAGCAATTGTCCAGATTCCAGCAACTCGGTTACATCTAACAGCCTTAGTCTCAAGAGTTTCTGGGGCTTATTTTTAATTGCTGGAGTAGCATCCCTCTTAGCTCTCATTATATTCATGGTCATGTTTGTCTACAAGGAAAGGAAAATGTTGAGGCCTTTAAATTCCAGAATTTCCATAGGGAGTAAAGTCCGCAATTTCTTCAGGATCTTTATTCAGAGGGACTTAAAATCCCATACTTTCAGAAAAAGTGGGCTGAATGACCGCAATGGCTCTAGTCTGCCTAGTATGGATGCGCCGAGCCCATCGGCCTCTTCAGTTCAAACTAGTTATTTCCCCGGAGATGGAGATCAGTCTTCTACAGAGTTTGTTGATTCCAGTCCAGATAGTCAAACATCTCAAGAGGTAGTAATAAATATTGATCAACTTACAAACCCAAATCAAGAAAGACTAGCAGCTTTTGAAGTAGAACATGATCACAATTGACTTCCAGATGATACCATTGACAGTTTGACAGTGGGAAACTTATAGACCTGTTGATGTAGTTGTAACATTGTAATATAATTGTAGTGTTGTGATAAACTCAACCACCCACCAACAATAAGCCATCGACTACTACCTGCAATAACCTAATATCCACCCACCACTACCTGCTACTTCCGTTTATGTATAAATAAGCCGTTAAACTTATGTTATTAGTGTGGGAAAGAAAAGAGAGAAAGAGAGGGTGTGCATTAAGAGTTTGTATTTTGTAAGCTTTTGTTTTTTTTTTTTTGGTAATAAAATTGTGTGTTTTATCCCTTCTGTGTGTTTCAAAGCCACCACTAGTGGTTTCTCCCACCAACAATTGATATCAAAGCCCCGTTCGTCAGAAAACAGAAGTGTTTTGGGATATACCTGAATTTTCAAAGTTTGTCAAAAACAAATGTTGATCATTCCACAGTGTAGAGCTCCTCCATACGAACTCATTGGTGCAAAGAACAGCCTAATCGGAGCCTGCGGTGAGCAACACACGCCGCATGAAGATCCAGTGACTGTAGCCCACGCGCAGCCACTCGCACCAGAGGTAGATGACGAGTGTCGTCCACACGTGCCATAAATGAGCCGAGCCGAGCCGAGCCGTTTAAGCTGAGTTCTAGCCGAGCCGCAAAGCTGAGCTGTCCTCCACGCCGAGCTGAGTTGCTTTCCAGCCGCAACCGAGCCGATCGAATATTCCCCAGAATATTCCAGGTTTAACCCCAGCAAACCGCCCGTCGTACAAAATTAGTTTTTTGACCAGTTCACCCCATTTTTGACCTGATTTCAACAAAGTCAGACCGGTTCCCTACTATGTGGATCATTCCAGATCGATCTACAGTGTCCGTTTTTCCAAATTCGACTCCCAGAAGGTGATATAGTCATTCAAAGAGCAAAATGACTACAAAAAGTACACAAACACTCCTCCCGAAGCTGACCAAAGACAACTATGATAGTTGGTGCATCAGATTAAAGGCATTCCTTGGTTCACAAGAGTGTTTAGATATTGTACAAAATGGTTATGACGAACCAGAGTCCAAAGAAGAAGAAGATGCTCTACAAGAGGCACAGAAGCAAGCCCTGAAAGTCAACAGAAAGAAAGACAACAAAGCAAAGACCATCATCTATCAAGGTCTTGATGAAGACACATTCGAGATCATTGCTTCCGCTGAAACATCAAAAGACATATGGGAGGCTCTCCAACAAAAATACAAAAGTGCTGATAGAATCAAAAAGATTCGTCTTCAATCTTTGCGAGGTGAATTTGAATTATTGCAGATGAAGTCCTCGGAGTCTATTTCTGATTATCACACAAGAATTATGGTGATAGTCAATCAGATGAGAAGAAATGGAGAAGCCATCACAGATTCTCGAATTACTGAGAAAATTTTGAGATCCCTAGATCCAAAATTTAATTTTGTTGTTGTCGTCATTGAAGAGTCCAAAGAAGTGGACATGTTGACAGTAGATGAGCTTATGAGTTCTTTGCAAGCTCATGAGCAAAAGATTGTAAAGAGAAATGGAGATAAGGCCATTGAGCATGCCTTACAAGCAAAGCTGTCTCTCAAAGACAGATATAAGCAAGGGGAGACTTCAACAAGTGGATATACCACTCAAGCAAGAAGTCAACAATCTAGAGGAGGATTTCAGCGATTCCAAGGAAAAGGATCTTGGAATACAAGCTTTAGAGGAAGAGGTGGTAGAAACACCACCAGAGGAGGTCGAGGACAACAAGCATTCACTCCTAGAGGAAGAGGAGGCGATTACAATAACCGTGATAAGAGGAATATCAAATGTTATAGTTGCAATCAATTTGGGCACTATAACACTGAATGCCGAAGGAAAGCTCCGTTGGAGATATGTGAGCAAGCCAACTATGCAGAGAAGGATGACAGAGAAGCAGCTGCATTACTTGTCCAACAAGGTCTTAGCGAAAGACAAGAGAATATATGGTATCTAGATACTAGAGCCAGCAATCACATGTGCGGCCACCGAGATTTATTTAGTGATCTAGATGAGACCATTCAAGGTCTGGTTAGTTTTGGAGATACCTCAAAAGTTTCATTCAAAGGTAAAGGCAACATCCCAATCAAGTTGAAGAATGGAGATCATAGCTACATCAACGATGTTTATTATGTCCCAGCCATAAAGCAGAACTTGATCAGCATAGGTCAACTTATGGAGAGAGGTTATAATCTTTCTACGAAGAATTGTCATCTGACAATTAGAGACTACAATGGGAGATTAATTGCCTATGTGAAAATGTTCAAGAATAGGATGTTTCCTTTGAACATCCAGTATGATGCAGCAAGGTGTTTGAGTGCCATAACCAACAGTGAAGAATGGCTTTGGCACCTGAGGCTTGGACATCTGAATTTCACGAGTCTGAAGATGCTAGCAAGCAAGAAGATGGTCAAAGGTATGCCTCACATTGATCATCCAGATGAAGTCTATGAGAGTTGTGTCCTCAGCAAACATCACAGATCCAGTTTTGCCAAAAAAGTCAACTGGAAAGCAAAGAGGCCACTGGAGTTAGTGCACACAGATGTGTGTGGCCCGATAAAGCCTATGTCAACTAGACAAAATAGGTACTTCCTCACTTTTATTGATGATTTTAGCAGAAAGACATGGATATACTTTCTGAAGAGGAAGTCAGAAGTATTCAATTGTTTTAAAGATTTTAAAGCAATTGTGGAGAAACAAAATGGCTACATGATCAGAACCGTAAGATCTGATCAAGGTGGAGAATATACAGCAAATGACTTTGAAGCCTTTTGTACACAACAAGGCATCAGACATTAGACAACACCAGCTTATACACCACAGCTGAATGGTGTAGCTGAGAGGAACAATCGAACGATTCTTGACATGGCCAGAAGTCTGCTCAAAGTAAAGAAGTTGCCCAAGCAATACTAGGCTAAAGCTGTATCATATACAATATATCTATTGAATCGCTGCCCAACTAGAAGTTTGCAAGGTGTCATTCCGGAAGAAGCATGGAGTGGTCACAAACCAAGTGTTACTCATCTACGAGTCTTTGGTTGTGTGGCATATGCAAAGATCCCAAATGCAAGAAGGACAAAGCTCGATGATAAAAGCGAGAAATGCATCTTTGTCGGATATGGTGAAAGAAGGATGGGATACAAGCTGTATAATCCCATCACAAAGAAGGTAATTATGAGTAGAGATGTTATATTTGAAGAAGATAAATCTTGGCAATGGAATGATGACCAAGAAGCAGTAAAATGGATCAGCACTGATTTGATCCTTGAAGTTGAAGAAGTACCAACAGTACTTGTAGAAGAACCGATTGTGCCAACAGCTGAATCACAAAGTCCGGTACACAGATTCCCTGTATTTAACAGGAGAAACACATCATCAACATCAACAGGAGAATCATCATCAACACCATCATCAGCATCCTCATCAGAAGGACCAAGAAGGATGAGAAATCTAGAAGAGTTGTACGATACCACTCAAGTCATGAAATATATAACTTTATTTTGTTTCTTTGTAGATAGTGACCCACTAAGCTTCAATGAAGCTATCACAGAAGAGAAATGGATTAAAGCAATGGATGAGGAAATACATGCCATTGAGAAGAATGATACCTGGAAGCTGACTTATCTACCATAAAACAAGAAAGCAATAGGTGTCAAATGGGTCTACAAGACGAAGAAGAATGCAAAAGAAGAAGTGCAAAGATACAGAGCTAGATTAGTGGCTAAAGGCTACAAACAGAGAGAAGGCATTGACTATGGAGAAGTATTTGCTCCAGTAGCCCAGCTAGAGACAATCAGACTGATGATCTCACTAGCTGCACAACATAGATGGAAGATCTATCAAATCGATGTGAAGTCAACATTTCTGAATGGCTTCCTAGAAGAAGAGATCTATGTTGAACAACCACTTGGATACATTGAAGCTGAAAATGAAGGCAAAGTATACAAGTTGAAGAAAGCTCTCTATGGTTTGAAGCAAGCTCTGCGTGCTTGGAATACTAGAATTGATAAGTATTTTCAAGATAATGGATTTGAAAAATGTCCATATGAACACGCAATATATGTGAAGAAAGAAGCAGATGGTAGCATATTATTTGCGTGCCTATATGTTGATGACTTGATATTTACCAGCAACAACCCTACCATGTTTGAAGACTTCAAACAAAGCATGGTACAAGAGTTTGAGATGACAGACATTGGTCTAATGTCACATTTTCTTGGCTCGAAAGTAACGTAGAAAGAAGAAGGGAGTTTTGTATCCCAAAGCGGTTATACCAAAGATATTCTTGAAAGGTTTAAGATGGAAAGCTGCAATCCGGTATCAACTCCAGTTGAGAATGGAGTAGAATTGAGGAAGAGTAAGGTTGGAAATGTTGATCCAACTTACTTCAAAAGCTTAGTAGGAAGCTTAAGGTACTTGACATGTACCAGACCGGATATACTCTACGGAGTCGGACTCATCAGCAGATACATGGAGACACCAGACCAGTCTCACTTGAATGCAGCCAAGAGAATTCTTTGCTACATCAAAGGCACAATGAATGAATGTATGCTTTATACCTCAAGTAAAGATTTCAATCTTGTAGGCTACTCGGATAGTGATTGGGTTAAAGATTTGGATGAAAGGAAAAGCACAACAGGGTTTGTCTTTTTCATGGGAGACACATCTTTCACATGGTCATCCAAGAAGCAATTGATTGTAACGTTATCAAGCTGTGAAGCTGAGTATGTTACTGCCAACTCAAATGTATGCCATTCAATAGAATAAGGAATATGCTGAAGTTTCTGGGATTTCCTCAAGAAAATCCTATAGAGATTTATATTGACAATCGATCAACGATTGCATTGGCAAAGAACCTGGTGTATCATGAAAGAAGTAAACACATTGATACGCGTCATCATTTTATCCGAGAACATGTGAAGAATAAAGAAGTCGAACTAATATCCTGCAAAACAAATGACCAAGTTGCAAATATCTTCACAAAGACATTGAAGGGAGAAATATTCATCAAATTGAAGTTCATGCTTGGCATGACATCCCTCGATTGAGTTTAAAAGGGGAATTTGTTGTGATAAACTCAACCACCCACCAACAATAAGCCACCTACTACTACCTGCAACAACCTAATATCCACCCACCACTACCTGCTACCTCCGTTTATGTATAAATGAGCTGTTAAGCTTATGTTATTAGTGTGGGAAAGAAAAGAGAGAAAGAGAGGGTGTGTATTAAGAGTTTGTATTTTGTAAGCTTTTGTTTTTTTTGTAATAAAACTGTGTGTTTTATTCCCTCTATGTGTTTCAAAGCCACCACAAGTGGTTTCTCCCACCAACATGTAGGCCATCAGAGGCCTGACAATTCATGGGAAAGTCCAAAGGAACATGCAGGAGGCAATGCTATAGAATACATATTACTCTGTTTGATTTCGTCGTTTGTGACACTCGAACTTCAAATTCTAAATATTGAATTACTATATATAACATATTTATAGCTAGGTAGGATCAAACTGAGTTTCAGAATTATTACATTATTATCACAAATTATAGATTTTCTTCAGCAATTTCCCAAGATACTTTGGAAATGCAAGCAATTGCATACCTTGTTTGCGGCCAAATAAATTCTACAGACTTTCTAGAGAAATTATATTGTGGAAACGAAAACAAAAGCATTATCCAAAATTAAGTTACCATGTTTTAAAGAAACCCCCCTCATATTTCCAACCATCTTCATGTTTTTGTCAGGATTTTTATTAAATTGTTTGGAAACAAATTAGAGGATGAAGAAAAGGTACCCTTCAAAGCATGTTCTGATGCAAATATTTTTAATTTAATAGATTCATAGCATCGAGGATAGTGGCACAATTGGGTTTTCACGGTTCTGCTGCTAGTAATGGTGTTTGGATTTTGGGAAGCGATCGGATAGTTTGCGGGCTGTCTGTCAGTTTGAAAGGAGGAAGGAGGGGACAGGGCATCTAATATATGTAATTCTAAATTTTTAAGGTTGTCTTATTTGTTAGGTGAAGGGTAATTTCATGGGACAGTGCAAGTTGATAGCAATTAATATTTTATAAAACATTTTGTAATTTTAGATAATGCTTGAAATTACATTAATTATTGTTTTCTAAAATATTTTTTATTTAAAAATATATTAAATAATATTTTTCAAATTTATTTTTTAAATCAATACATTCAAATAATTTAAAAATAAAATTATCTGTGAAAACAAACATTAAAGATGTGGTCTAGGAATAATCTTTTCTCAATGGTCCATGTACTTTTTAGCTTGGAGGTACAACATTTTTTAACACAAAACAAACCTCAAAAAATAAAAAACATGATTTTTATTTTTTAAAAATATAACCTATCTTCCATCCAAACACACTTTTAAGTCTTAATTCTTAGCTGGCTCTAGTTTGGGAGTGCCGAAACAAACAAAAGGACTGATTTTTCCTGCTAGGACCATCGATGATGCTGAGCTATGCATACCTACATACGGGGACCATTGAGAACTGGGGAGGTGTTATGGGCTTATCGTGCTACATTCCGAACACCAACTGAAGCTACTCCATATTCCTTAGTATACGGGGTAGAAGCTGTTCTTCCACTAGAATATCAAATTCCATCTTTAAGAATTGCAATCCAAAAAGGACTTTCCAATGAAGACAATGTTTGCCTACGCCTTGAAGAGCTTAAAGCTTTAGATGAAAAACATCTTGAGACACAACAATGACTAGAATGTTATCAAGCACGACTCTGTAGAGCTTTTAACTAGAAGGTGCGACCACGCTCATTTCAAGAAGGGGATTTTGTCTTGGCAGTACGACACCCAATAATCATGTCAAAACGCATGGGCAGCAAGTTCCTCTTCAAATGGGATGGCCCTTATGTGGTTCAAGAAGTCTACACCAATAAAGCTTACAAAATTATTGATGAGAATGGATTGAGGATTGGGCCTATCAATAGCAAATTCTTGAAAAGATACTATGCTTGAAATCTGATGTAGCTCCTGGCACGATAATCATGTCATCTTGATTATCTTGCATTGATGACAAGGATGTTGAATCTCTTGCAGCAACTTCAACCGTAAACACGCCTGATGGACAAGGAAATCATAATTCTAGACCACTGGTTGGAAGATCACGTATACTCATGCATCATGAAGCCTTAGAAACTTTGGAAGTTCTTCCACGGTTGGTTTATTATACACACAGTTGAAATCCAAGTTGAGATTGCAATGTTGACAATGGTAAAAAAGGAATAATCATGTGAATCTGCCTCCAGCAGACGTTGCTTCCAATTTCATAGACGTTCGAATCAAGATAATTTGATCATAATAAAGGTTGTTTTATGAGCTTTGGTTAAAAGTTTACAGATTACTTCACCTGCATAAACTCAGAATTGTGTCCTGCATATATACAAAAACAAAAAGAAGGAAACCTGCAATTGTAAACAAATACTGGAGAGCTATGCATACCTGCTAGGACCGTCGGTGATGCTGAGCTGCTAGGTGGATGCTATACTGTTAATGAAGGAACAGAAGGACTGCTAAGTTGGTGACAAAAAAAAAAAAAAAGACAATGTAGTGGCCTTTTATATATAGCCACACTTTAGACCATTGCCTGATTACAAAAGAAGAAGAAGAAGAAAAAAACTCGTATTCTGTGATAGAAAGGTCGGCTGTGCAAGTTGCTTTTCCTCTTCCGAAATAAGAGCAACAATTCCTGTTCAGTTCTGCAATTTTTTCCTATTCAAGTCATAGCGAAAAAAGCGATAATTCCTGTTCGGTTCTGCACTCTTCATTTACCCTCTCTCGGCAGTTCATTCAGGAAACAAAGGATGCGACATGCTACCCAGGACAAAGTTTTCCTATACTGTTGAAATGGCAAACTATCTTTCCTAACTTGAAAAGCATTTGATTATGCTCTGTTTGTTTCAAGGAAAACGAATTCCTGGAATTCGTTTTCCTTACTTTCCCATGTTTGGTAACAAACTGAAACAGTAAGTCAACGGAAACTTAATTCCAGTCAACATACAATCACTGCTTTGAGAAAGGAAAGTGTTTTCCTTCGGTTAAAGAAAGGAAAACACTTTCCTTTGGCGTGCAAGTGAATTATAATTCACTTAGCAGCGAATTATAATTCACTTCTACAGTTTCACTGCTACTGTAGCAGCGAATTATAATTCACTGCTACTGTAGCAGTGAATTAAAATGCAAAGATGACGAATTATAATTCACCGCTACAGTTCACAGTTACTGTAGCAGCGAATTATAATTCATTGCTACTGTAGCAGTGAATTAAAATGCAAAGGTTATTTTATTTAAGTCCCAGGTTTTTGATTAATTAAGTCCTTAATTCTTTAATTAAACTCTTGATTTCATTAATTAAAATAATCTAAAATTTAATTAAATCAATTTCCAATTAAACCCTTGATTTAATTAATTAACCTAGTCAAGAGTTTAATTAAATCTTTAAACTTCCAATCATGTTGCCCTTAACCCAAATTTTAATTCATCCTTCATTTATTTTATTTTTATTTTTTATTATTTTTTTAAATAATAAAAATAAAAAAGGTCAAAATTGGGTTATGACAATTGTAAGTGATTAAATATTTTATATTAAATATTTTATATATATTAGATAAACTTGAAAAAAAATTTAATTCATTATTAAATTATTTTCCAGTTCATTTTCCATAACACAACCAAACACTGGAAAGTGTTTTCCAGTTCATTTTCCATAACACTACCAAACATCGGAAAATACTTTCCCGGAATTCACTTTCCAGGAATTCACTTTCCCTGGAATTCACTTTCCAAAAGGAAACCACTTTCCTGCAAACAAACGGAGCCTTAGTCTTTGCTCAATCGGTTAAGAATACAAGGAATTATAAAGGAAAGAACATTTAAACGGGAATGAAGCAAATAATTCATCAAACAAGGGAGAGCACGCATATCAAGAAAAGAAAGAGAATATGAATCAAAATCTTTAATATGTGATAATTCATTGACTGCTACTCAGAATCACAAACGGATTGCGTCATTGGATTCAAAACAACGAAATCTTTAAAACAAGATGTTACAGTGACCATTTCCAGTGAAAAAAAAAAAACAAAAAATTTTTGCAGCCTGGTCAAAGTGTTGGTTGCTATTCGGGTATAAAGATAAAAATTTTTTGGTCCTGCATATGCAGTAGTTTCAAATGAGGTATTGGACCTGAATATTTTATCATTTGATTTGATAAATCTCAATCAAGATTGATCCATAAATTTTTAATTTTGACTATTATATTTTATTTTCATAATAAAATTTACCTGCTTGTTGTGAAAATCTAATATGGTCAAATCAAATTTTAGTCGAAAATATAAAACCCTCTCAACCATATTTTTCAAGACATCCCCACTTGTTTCAAAAGGAAGTGAACTTGTCTCAAGGAGGCATCTGTAAAAAACACAAATTTTCTACCAATAAAATTTCACAATGTGTTATTTTATTCTTTAAAAGAAAGGATAAAATAAAATTGAAATAAATGACATGGAAAATAAATAAGCCTTCATATATTTCTTGGCCAATGAAAATTTGACACTTGGGATGAGATATTCAAAATATCTTGTCATAAATGCAAGATCCTGTCAATAAAGACCAACCAATAAAATTATATCATGTAGCATTGGAAAAGGACCTGAGAGCCCAGATCTCTATAAATAGAGGGCCTCAACCTAAAGTCAGGAGATTTGAGTCTGGGAGATACAAATTTTCTTCAAGACAAGCTCTTCAAGCAAGGAAGCTCTATCTTTCTCTCTCTCAAAGAGTTCTCAAGCCTCCTTCATCTACGCTTGAAGTCTAAAAAGAACGAAGTTCTGTTGGATCAAGCCAAAACACCCCATAAGAGTTCTTCAACAACACTTTGAAGACAAATTAAGGTACTCTTCAAAGCATCAAATTACAACATCTCGCTTTGCAATACACGCTCAAATTCGCATTCTTGCAAAGCACAAATCTTGGCTTGATTACTCAAATAAATCAAGTCACCATACATCAAATCCAAAGGAAGAATTAGATGATTGCCATATTTTTTTTGAAAGAATATATTACATAGAGATTGTACCCATTCATATATTTAATAAAATCATATATTTGTACACGTATGCTTCTTTAAAATAAAAGGATACCAAATAGCCCCTTACATTATTATAGAATCCAGAGAATTGGGTTGAGGAGGCTGGGATTTGGTGCTTTTAATTTTTCAAATCTTCAAATATTCCACTTATCAATCAATTTATTTTGTATTAAAATGCATTTACTCGAAAGGTACATGAATAGAGAGGTCAAGAAAAAATGACCCGTTTTTAACAAAGGTCAAAGCTCGTGGAAAAAAGGGTTAGCAATTAGATGTTAGACCTAGCTCTTTTAAGCCCCACAATGTACCAGGTCTAAATAATTCCAGACCCATTAAGGGGTGCTTGGGCCAGCATCTGAAAATTAGTTGGGTTTAGGCGCTACGTGTGGACCAGAGGTGAGTGCACGTTTCTATAAACGCCACCAGTAATAATGTTGACCCATATTTACAACATGACTGGTCTGTTAAAAGAAAGTCTCACGTTTGGCCTCCCGGTGGAGAAAATAATTATGTCTAATTTGCACTTACTTGTTAAGTGTTTCCCTTCAAAGAATCAAAATAAATACCAATATCTTCTAAAAGACAATCTTGCTTTCTTAACATTTTTCCTTCAAATTTTCAACGTCTAATATTGATTACTAGATCCGTTGGCCGCGGGCTCAGATACGTTTTGTGCATTGAATCGGCCTTAAACGTTGGCCCTTGTATTAGACAGAGATCTGAAACATCAAAATTCTTTTTTCAACAAATTTTAAAAAAGGTTGTACAAATGTTGCAATTTATCAAAGGAAAAATTGCTAATTCAATCAGTTTTGTTTACAGCCATGGATGAATTTGCATAGCTTATCTAACAAAAATATGAACCATGAAACTCAAAGAAAAGTCTCGAGTTCATGGATTACCGAACGTTTCCTGGGACAGTTCCAGCAGAGAAGACAACTCCAGATCTGCTGAGGACAGCCTCCTTCGAACACGCTCAGAAAACCCTGGCAAACAACTATGACCATTCTAGAGATCGACCGGACCTGACACGGTGATCTTTGTTAGTGTCAGCTACAACGTGAGAAAAAAGGGAAAAAAAAGTTGTCGAAATCCAAAAAGCAGCAAGCATGTTGGGAATCGGGAATGACGTGCATGGGATTGATCACGGATTTGTGCTTGTTCGAATGAGATCTCTGAAGTAATGGAATGCAAAGAATCAAGTGAAAAACAAAAACTTCCAAATTGTAAGTTTGGAAAATGAGCATAAATTTAGAAAATTAAATCAGCATGCTAAGCAATCCAAGTTCCAAGTGTTTCGCAAACAAAAGAAATCCATTTTGGGGGCTGCAAAAAAGCAATCCAAGAGAAGCTCTGACCTCTCTCTAGAAAGCTAATAAAGAAAAAAATAAAGAGAGACAGAACACCTTCTCCCATTTTGGGGGCTGCAAAATAATATTTTCAAACACCGACTTTGGCCTAGGTTTTATAGTGTCGTGGATAGTGGAACGACTGGGTTTTCACGCTACTGCTGCTAGTAATGGTGGGGGGATATCTGGTGTTTGGATTTTGGGAAGAGATCGGATGGTTTGTGGGCTGTCCGTCGGTTTGAAAGGAGGAAGAAGGGGGCAGGGCATCTATGGGATATCTGGGGGGTCTGGCGCAACTGGTTCTCTTCTGGTGGAGGGAGAAGTGGGAAGGGGTAGATATGTAATTTTAATTTTTGAGGTTGTCTTATGGGTTAGGTGAAGAGTCTGTTTTCATTTATTTTTTTGATGGGACAGTGGTTGATAGCTATTAATATTTATTAAAACATTTTGTAATTTTAGATAATATTTGGAATTACATTAACTATTGTTTATTAAAATGTTTTTTTATTTAAGAATAAGATATAGTGTGAAAACAAACATTTCTATTCATTGAAAAAAGGATGTGGTCTAGAAATAGTCTTTATCACCGGCTCAATTTAATGTTGAAATGACAAATTTGTTAAAATTTATTTTTTAAAATATTTTTTATATAGTTTTAATTTTAAAAAATTAATTTTTTTTATTTTAATACATTTCTAAAAAATTATTTTCAAAATAAAATAACTTAATACTTTTTTAATCATAAATAAATAACACGAATTCTATTATTATTATAAAAAAAACAAGTCTACTAAACTCTAGGAGATTCCTTTTTATCAATATAGAATATTGTCTCGCCTGGGTCCAAGTCTTGTAGTGAACAATTTATTAAAATGGTTTGCTTTGACTCTTCCAAATCATGAATATCCCAGCAGTGAGGAAACAACACTTTTCAAGATCCATAGCTTTTATAAATATTGATTAGGTATAGAAGAAAATTGATAAAACCAAAAGTCTCAAGGATTGATAGTGAAGGTTCATATTAGGAGAGCTAAATTGAGGTTTTCCCGTTCTTTTGCTTGTTGAAGTCAGTGCTAAAACTCTGGGAAATACCTTTTTATCAATATAATATTGTCTCGCCTGATCAGGTCCAAGTCTTATGTAGCGAACCAATTTATTAATATGGTTTACTTGACTCTTCCAAATCAAGAATTTCCTAGCAATAACATGGAGTAAATTGCTCTTTTCTTTGTTAAAACCAGTACAGTTTGGCCCTCCCCGCGTATTGCTCTAAAACTCTTCTTGGCTGCACATATCTACCCTTTTCAAGATCCACAGCTTTATACATGAGGGATCTTTCCTTCAAAGCTTAAACAAAAAATATTAGCTAAGCTAGAGTCAGCACGACCATAGGTGGACACTAAGATGAAGAAAAACCATTCAAAGGCTGTTCTCTCCTTCTTTTTTTGTGTAAAGATTCTGTTCACAGGAATGGGAATGGCTGAAAACACATCTATCCCAGTGAATGTTGGTGTGGTTCTTGATCTGGACAGTGATTTGGATGGCAGAATTGCGTTGAGTTGCATCGAAATGGCCCTCTCTGACTTTTATGCCACTCATGGTGACTACAAAACCAGACTTGTCCTCAACACCAGGGACTCCATGAAAGATGTTGTTGGTGCAGCTGCAGCAGGTCTCCTCTCTCACTCTCACCTTTTAAAACTTGATGTTATCATCAGTATGCTCCAATCATGAATCACTATACTAGTTATTACGTAGCAAATAATCAAGATCTTTTCAGCAAATTGTATGGGAAGTCAGAGAAAGACTTCTAGTCCACAATTCCAAGTACTCTAGAATTGTTCTAGGAAAGGCAAAATTTTCAGCAAATTGTATGGTGTGCTATAGTAAACTTTGTCTAGATTGTTACATTTAGGTCGGTTAAGAAGGCTATAAATAGCCACGCAACCATCATTTATAAACCAAGCCAAAACAACTATGCTAATCTTAAAATCTAAGTCTTAAAACTCTCCTCTGCTGCCTAGTATGTTGTAATTTCTATTGACAAAGTTTGCTTTGGTTGTCCAAACCACTACAACTAAACATCTTAACTATCAAACTATTTTCATTTTAATACTAAATCATTAAAACCTTTAAACTATATACCTCCTAAACTACCACCATCTTCTAACAATTTTCGGTTGTCATGTGTTTTCTTGATTTGTGGTGAGGGGGGCAGAGGAAAAGATAAGAGCTTACAAATCCAAAGACATAACTGTAAAACGACTAGACTCAAACCACCATTTTTTGTAATTGAAACTGAGTTCTTAAGAAAGTTTGATAATTGCACGGTCTTTCTCTGCTGCAAAACTGCCATTTTGTCATTGGTTTTTCCCATTAATCTCCATTGATTGTGAAAGATTATTGCATGTTCTTAATTTTTCTTATGCTCTATCAAAACACAGCCCTGGACTTGATAAAAAATGTGGAAGTCCAAGCAATCATAGGGCCAACAACATCAATGCAAGCCAACTTTGTTATTGACCTTGGAGAAAAAGCTCGTGTGCCCATACTGTCATTTTCGGCAACAAGTCCTTCTCTTACTTCCATTAAGAGTACCTATTTTTTTCGAGCTACACTTAATGACTCAACTCAAGTGAATGCCATAAGTGCATTGGTTCAAATCTTCAAATGGAGAGAAGCAGTACCCATCTACGTGGACAACGTATATGGAGAGGGAATCATACCTTATTTAATTGATGCTTTGCAAGCAGTGGATGCTCGTGTTCCCTACCGGAGTGTCATTTCTCCATCAGCCACTGATGAACAAATTGTTGAGGAGCTTTATAAGTTGATGGGAATGCATACTAGAGTTTTCATTGTGCACATGTATGGCTCTCTTGGCACGCGGCTTTTCGCCAAGGCAAAAGAGATTGGTATGATGAGTGAAGGCTGTGTTTGGATCATGACTGATGGTCTGACAGCTGATTTGTTGAGTTCACCAAATCCTTCTGTTACTCGGACAATGCAAGGGGTACTGGGTGTTAAACCTTATGTTCCGAGTACAAAAGAGCTCCAAGATTTTCGAGTTCGGTGGAAAAGGAAATTCCAACAAGATAATCCATATATTATTGATGCTGAGTTGAACATTTACGGACTACGGGGCTATGATGCTGCGACGGCTTTGGCCTTGGCAGTTGAGAAGGCTGGAACTACAAATTTTGGCTTCCGAAAGGCAAGTGTTTCTAGCAGTTCATCAACGGACCTTGCAACTCTTGGTGTCTCTTTCAATGGTCCAACCCTTCTTCAAGCTTTATCAAACACTAGTTTCAAAGGCCTAACAGGAGATTACCATTTCGTTGATGGGCAGTTGCAATCTCCAGCTTTCCGTATAGCTAATGTGAATGGAAATGGAGGAAGAGAGATTGGATTCTGGACACCAAAAGAAGGACTTGTGAAACAATTCGTTGCTAGTAATGGTACGAATTCGAATTCTGTGTCCGGTATTTCAACTGTAATTTTCCCAGGGGACACAACTGCTGTTCCCAAGGGATGGGGGCTTCCCACAAAAGAAAAGAAGTTGAGAATAGGAGTACCGGTGAAGTCTAGCTTAAGACAGTTTGTGGACGTCACAAGATATCCTAGTTCTAACACCACAATAGTCACTGGATTCTGCATAGATGTTTTTGATACTGTCGTCAAAACATTGCCTTATGATTTGCCTTATGAGTATGTCCCCTTTGCCAAGCCTGACGGCAAGTCTGCTGGAACTTACGATGATCTGGTCTATCAAGTGTACTTAAAGGTAAAACTTAATTTTATCTTTTTCTGTACTTATTCTATGTTTTTTATTTTGGAATATTATCATACATATTGATGCCAGTCTTTTTTCTTTTCTTTTTTTGAGATATTCTTTCTTATGTATTTTATTTTACAACCAACAGAATTTTGATGCTGTGGTTGGAGACATTACCATTCTCTACAGCAGATCCTTGTTCATCGACTATACCTTGCCTTTCATGGAAAGCGGTGTCTCCGTTATTGTTCCTCTAGAAGGCCACAATATCGAAAATGCTTGGTTCTTCTTGAAACCCTTGACATGGGACCTTTGGGTGAGCAGCCTTTTATTCTTTGTATTCATTGGATTTGTTGTCTGGGTTCTTGAGCACAGAATAAATGGAGATTTTCGAGGACCTGCTTCACATCAAGCTGGCACTATCTTATGGTTTTCCTTCTCAACAATGGTGTTCGCACAACGTAATTTCTCTTCTCCTGTTGAAACACTTAAATATATATATAAACACCGAATTGACTTTAATTTTAACAATTTACAGGGGAGAGAGTGGTTAGCAACTTGTCAAGAGTAGTGGTAATCATATGGTGTTTTGTTGTGCTGATCCTCACACAGAGTTATACCGCCAGTTTATCTAGCCTACTTACAGTCCAGCAGCTAAAAGTTACTGATGTAAATGAGCTCATTAAGAAGGGGGAGTATGTTGGCTACCACAAGGATTCTTTTATTCTACGAATCTTGTTAGGCTTGGGGTTCGACAAGTCCAAGCTCATTGCGTATAGTTCTCCAGAAGAATGCCTCGAACTCTTCTCCAAAGGAAGTGGAAATGGTGGTATTGCTGCTGCTTTTAATGAAGTGCCATATATAAAAGTATTTCTGTCAAAATATTGCTCCAAATATTCCATGATTGATGCTACTTTGAATACCGGCGGTTTTGGCTTTGTAAGCTCACCTTCCCATCTTTCTATTTCCATTTCCCTCTATAGCTTATTAGTCTATAGTTTTTTACAACCATTTTTTGTTGTGAATTTCAGGTCTTCCCTAAAGGTTCTCCTCTAGTACCTGACATATCAAGGGCAATTTTGAATATGATTGAGGGAGATAAGATGAAGGAAATCCAGGATAAATGGTTTGGCAATCAAACTAGTTGTCCAGATTCCGGCACCTCCGTTTCATCTAATACCCTTAGTATCAAGAGTTTCTGGGGATTATTTTTAATTGCTGGAATAGCTGCACTTTCAGCTCTCATTATCTTCATAGTGATGTTTGTTCATCAGGAGGGGAGAGTAGCCTTGAGACCCTCTGACTCCACAACTTCAATATGGAGTAAAATTCGACATTTGTTTAGCATTTTCAATCAAAGGGACTTCACATCTCATATCGAAGTGAATGGGATTCACCTTCCAAGTATGGGCATGGCAAGTCAATCGGGCAATTCAGCTCACACTGAAATTCATGGATATCCGTCCTCTGCAGGGTGTGATACCAGTCGAAATAGCCAATCACCTCAAGTTAAGGACAATCAGAAGTCTAATGTTAATCATGAGACCCCTCCTCGTACTGATCAAAGGTCTAATGCTATTATTCATCAGAGGACTAATTCCTACTAGTACTCCTGCTCCTTGAGATAACAACGGTCCGGCACAGCTACACTCTCGGTTTTTCTCGTTCTTATATGATTTACTGTCCTATATAAGCCTACAAGAGACCAGAAGGGGCTGCTCACTTGTACGAATTTGGAGAATTCCTTATATATGTACATATGTTGTTTCCCCCTCCAAGATTTTGATGAATTCCAATGTAAATGTGTTATGGTGGCTGCCATGAATAATTGACATTTGTGATGCACCTTCAAGAAAAGAAAATATTTATATTATGAAAAGTTGCCCGGTGATCAAAGCACTTAAATGCTGTTTGATTAATAGGAATGAAAGGTAGGAATTGAGATAGAAATGAAAAAAATAATTAGGATAACATTTTTTTTAATTCCAATACCTTGTTTGAAATATTAATAAGAAATCAAAATAAAATTTAAAATTTTTAATATCTCATTTTTCAAATAAAAATGAATAGTGATTAAAAACATAAGTTTCATAAATTAGGAGGGTAAAAAAAAAAAGAGTCTTGGTAAATTGTGGGTAACTTGCTCTCAAAGATCATCTCTGTGGGCTGCACTCTTTGGTTTGTGTTTCCTATTGTAGACAGTGGGCCTTAGAATTACCCCCTCTGTATTTCATATAGAAATCGTTGGACTTCAGAAAGAGCAGGAAAAACTTCTGTTGAAAAATTAGCTTAAGAAAGTAGTAAAAATAAATTATTTATAGATTAATCAGGATGGATGCAAAAAGTTTTGTCAAAAACTCTTTTTTTCCACGAAACAGAAAATACAATATAAACTAGAGTTGTAAAATTATAATTAAAATTTTTTAGTTAATTATATATTGATAATTTCAGCCAAGTAATAAATTAATAACAATATAACACAATTAAAACAAAAATAAAATAAATAATAAAAAAATTCAAACACTTTAAAATATATAAAAAGCTAAAAATAGCAGGGTAAATGGTTGATTAGTTTTTGAAAAAACCCAAAACTGGTCGACCAATTATTCATACAAAACCAAGCAAACCACTCATCTTATACTTTCAATAAACTCATAAACTTGGTATGATTTTACTGATTTTATAAATTGTGCACAAGTTAAGTTTGATTTTACTGATTTTTAAGTTTTTGATTCGATTATAAACATTAGATATGACTTGTAAAATGTTATGATTTTACAAGTCAATTCTTGATAATTTTATAATTTTACAAGTCAATTCATGATTTTGACAATAATGAATACAAATTTATAGGTTAGTGGATGAAATGTTCACAATCAGCTAAAGCTTTCTTCATTCGTGATCACTTGTTTAGGACTCTTACAGCCAACATCTCTCTGCGTCATGCTCGAATCATGGTAAGTTTGGCATTTCCTTGTCATGTCTTGTGTTGATTTGTGATGGGGCAGAGGAAAGAGAAAAGATCTGAAATCCAAAGACATGACATGACTGTAGAATTACAGGACTCGGACCCTGCCTAATTGAAAATTCATTTTGAAGATTATCCTATAAGAAAGTGTAATCCATTAATTGCATGTTCTTTCTCTATTGTCATTTGTTTTCCCATTAATCTTCACTGATTATGCCAATGAATGGAAGTCCTTAATTTTTCTTATGCTCTCTCAAAACACAGCCCTGGACTTGATAAAAAAAATGTGGAAGTGCAACCAATCTTATAACCAACAACATAAACGCTAGCCAATTTTGTTACTCACCTTGGAGAAAAAGTTCAGGTGCCCATCATATCATTTTCTGCTTCAAGTCCTCTTACTTCAATCAGGAGTTCATATTTTTTTCGCGCAAAACAAAATGACTCAACTCAAGTGAATGTCATATTTGTTTGTTATTTCAAGCCTTTGGATGGAGAGAAGCAGTACCCATCTACATTGACAACGGATATGGAGAGGGAATCATACCTTATTTGACTGATGCTTTGCAGGCAGTAGGGGCTAGCTCGTATCGCCTACCGGAGTGTCATTTCTCCATCAGCCACAAATGATCAAATTGTTGAGGAGCTATACAAGCTAATTAATGACTATGCCAACTAGTTCATTGTCCACATGTATCCTTCTCTTGGCACTCGGCTGTTTGCCAACGCGAAAGAGATTGGAATGGTGAGTGAAGGCTATGTTTGAATCATGGCTGATGGTATGACTGCTGATTGATGGACTTCACCCACACTAATACAACGCAAGGGGTATTGGGTGTTAATAAACCTAATGTACCAAGAACAAAAGAGCTCGAAAATTTTCGAGCTCGAGGAAATGGAAATTCCAACAAGATAATCCAGATAATGTTGATGCTGACATGAACATTTATGGACTACGGGCCTATGATGCTGCCACGGCATTTGCCTTGGCAATTGAGGAAGCTGGAACTACAAATTTTGGCTTCCAGAAAGCAAATGTTTCTAGCAATATATTCATCAACCGATCTTGAAACTCTTGAGGTCTCTTTAAATGGTCCAAACCTTCATATAGCGTTATCAAACACTAGTTTCAAAGGTCTTGCAGGATATTTGATAGGCAGTTGCAACCATTGGCTTTCCAGATAGTTAACGTGAATGGAAATGGATTTCGAGAGATTGGATTTAGGACACCTAGAGGGCTTGTCAACACATTGGACTTAACAACCAACGAAAGCACGTACAGAACTTCTAATTACAATCCTTTAACTATTATATGGCCTGGAGATAAAATTTATATTCCTATGTGTGTGGATAGGGGTGCCAGTGAAGGGTGGATTCCAATAAATGGAAGGCGGTTGAGGATAGGGGTGCCAGTGAAGGGTGCATTCCAATAAATGGAAGGCGGTTGAGGATAAGGGTGCCAGTGAAGGGTGGATTCAACCAGCTTCTGACAGTGACAAGAGATCCCAAATATAACACAACAAAATTTTCGGAAATTGCATAGTTGTTTTAATTTGAAGCTGTAGTGGAAACTTACCTTATGAGTACATTCCCTTTGCCAATCCTAATGGTTAATGTCAAAGAAACAATTCAGCCTAATAACTTTAGCTGATAGGTAAGATTCAAAGATATTATTTATATTATTTTCTAACATATCTCATTAAATAAAAAAAAATTAAGCTTAAAACTTGTATAAACTCACACTACTTTGTACTATTAATTATATTTTATTAGAAAAAAGAATTACTATTAATTATATTTTAATTAGAAGAGAGAATGAGGGTGGTGACTCACACAACAGCAACAACAACATAAATTTTAATTGTGGTAATAGTTCATATCATGGGAAATGTAAAGATATCAACGGCTCTACATCTACCAAGTGTCAGAAGATTAGATATTGATATTGTTAGAATGCTATTAGTATTGTTTGTTAGTTAAACAAGTTTGTTAGCATTAATTCAGTGCAAAAGAAAGAACAAATACCGTGTATTATCTTTCTAATACAACATATATAAACTGAGGATTAGTGATGTGAACATTAAGAAAAAGCAAATAATAAAACAGTGCTAGAATTCGTCTTCTGCTTCTCTATGTAACAGATTCATTCTTTGTTCTTCTTCCTTTCTACTCTCTGCTCTTTCTTCATTTCTGTTTTGTTTATGCATAAATATTACTGTCTATCATGGTATCAGAGCAATAGAATTCTTGATCTTGTGGCCGTTAGCTTCTGAATTCTGGCTTTATTCTCATTCTCTTCATGAAATTCCTGTGTATTTGTTGATGTGCCTATCATCTATTTGATATATTGCCTAACTAATTCTCTTCTTCAATACTTCAATTTTCCATTACTTCACTGATCGTTACAATCTTCAATTCTCTACTTTCACTTCCTGCATTCTAAAATTGTGACTAGTTCTCAAATTCAGATTGTCCAATCTCCTATCACTTCTTTGCTTCCTACAATCTCAACTGCTATAATAGTGAAGCTTAATGATACAAATTATCTCATATGGCAATTTCAAATGAAAATTCTTCTTGAGAGTCATGGAATTTTAGGATTTGTTAATGGTTCCAGAAAATATCCAAGTTGATTTGATGCAAATTCTGATCTTGAGGGTGTTGAATCAGATGATCATCAGATTTGGAAAATACATGACAGAGCATTGATGCAGCTATTTATTGCCACTCTTTCTTCTACTACCATTTCCTATGTCATTGGATGCATTAGTTCTCATGATATATGGATTCAATTGTAGGATAGATTTTCTACAGTGACCAAGCCAAGAATCTTTCAGATGAAGAGTGAACTTCAAACTATCAAGAAAGGTTCAGAACATATGTCTCAGTATCTGCAGAGAATCAAAGATACACGTGATCATCTCTCTGCTGCAGGTGTTTATTTTAAAGATGATGATATTGTGATCTTGGATCTCAATGGCCTTTCTTCTTACTATTACATGTTTCGATGTATGGTTTGAGGCAGAGACAATGTGTTATCTCTTAAAGATTTTCGATCTCAATTGCTTCCTGAAGAAGCTACTATTGAGCAAACTCATTCATCATCTCCATTTGTCTCTGCAATGCTGGTTCAGAGTCAGGTGTCTCAAGGCAAGGCTCTTGTTCTTGATGAAGGTAATTCTAACTCTCTTTCTTCTAACTCCAAGTCAGCCCCATCTTCTTAATTTTCCTCTAGCTTTCATAAAGGTTTTAATGGCTATCAGAGTGGTTTCAATGGTCATAACATTGGAGGTTATTTTAGCCACCGTGGCTCTTAGTTTAAAGGTCGTGGCAAAGGTCGCAGTAATTTCCAATATGGCCTACGACCTTATCATGTTCAGCCAAGCTCTAGTCCTGGTATTCTTGGTCCTGGAATTGATATTCCTATTTGTCAAATATGTGGTAAGAGAGGTTATGTAGCTGCTGATTGTTATCAACGCCACAATTAATCTTCAGCCCCTCCCTTTTCTATTCAATGTCAAATTTGCTAGAAATATGGGCATTCTGCTATTCAATGTTATCATAGAGGCAACTTCTCCTATCAAGGCAGACCTCCTTCCATCAATCTTAGTGCTATGGCTGCCACCTTTCCTCCACCTCATGAACAAGTTTGGGTGGCTGATACCGGAGCCGCAGCTCATATGACCTCTGATTTGTCTTAACTTTGCTTGGCTACTCCTTACTCTAGTTCTAATGCTATTATCACTGTAGGAGGTTCAGGTTTGAGCATTTCTAGTATTGGCTCTTTTGTTTTGAATATTCCACAGTGCTCCTTACAATTACACCAAGTGTTGCATGTGCCTAAGTTATCTCAACATTTGCTATTAATTTATAGGCTTTGTAAAGATGACCATTGCCGATTTATTTGTGATGACTTTGGTTTTTGGATTCAGGACAAGATCACGGGGAATGTCCTTCTCAAGGGACTGTGTAGTGATGGTTTATATCCTATCCTTTTCTTTGCTTCTTCTAGTTCCCAAACACCTTTTCAAATTGCATATGCTTCCCACCGTAATCAGTATTGCTATCTTGGTCAACATGTTAAAACCAGTCTCTGGCACAAGTGGTTTGGTCATCCCTCTAATACAATCATGTCCATTCTTCTCACTCAGTCTCAGATTCTTTTTACTTCAGATCCTACCAAGTCTATTTGTATCACTTGTTTAGAGGGCAAAATTACTAAACTTCCTTTTCCATATCCAGCAGTTAAATTTATCCACCCTTTAGAGATCATACATAGTGATGTTTGGGGTCCTACTCCCACAATGTTTGTTGAGGGCTTTCAATATTATGTTAGTTTTGTTGATGAATGTACACGGTACACTTGGATTTTTCCAATGATCAATAAAAAAGAGGTTTATTCTATTTTTGTCCATTTCCATACATTTTTAGTTACTCAATTTCCTAATACACTTAGGGTCTTTCAAAGTGATGGAGGTGGTGAGTATATTAGTACCAACTTCAAAAATTATCTTTTTACCAAGAGAATTGTTCATCAAATGTCATGTCCCTATACCCCTGAACAAAATGATCTTACTGAGAGAAAGCATAGACATATTGTGGAAACAACCATCACTTTATTACAAACTGCCAATCTCCCTCATAAATTCTGGTTTTATGCTTGTGCTCCTTCCATCTATTTGATTAATAGATTTCCTTGTCAAATTCTCTAGCTAAAATCTCCTTTTTATTCTTGTTGTATGGTTCTTCCCCTGTCATCCATCACTTACGAATCTTTGGTTGTGCTTGTTTCCCTTTACTTCAACCTTACAATGCTCATAAACTTCAGCCCAAAACTTCCACTTGCATTTTTTTAGGGTATGCCGGCCAGTATAAGGGGTATATTTGTTTTTCTCTTCACACCAATCACTTCCTTATATCTCGACATGTCCTCTTTGATGAATCGATGTTTCCTTACACTTCTATGCATATGCTTGCAGTCTCTACTTCTCTGCATGTGTCTACTCTCTCTACTTCTTCCCCATATATCTCTCTTCATAACATTGTTTTACCCCTTGTTTCTTCCTCTCCTTTATTTCCTTCTCATGATTCTGCATTGTTGCCTTCCCTGACACCTGGTCTATCTTCTTAGCCTTCATCTGTTTTGCACTCCCTTACACATTCTCCTCTCCCCGTGGATCTTGATTTCCATCCTAAGCACCTGTGTGTGGTTTTGCCTCTCTCCACTATAAATCTTCATCCTATGACTACCAAGTCTAAGAGTGGCATTTCCAAGAAACATGCATATTCTACCTCTATTCAGTCTCTTGATCTCTCTCAGGTTGAACTCGTTCCTTCAAGATTGCTTCTACAATTGTTGAATGGCATTCAGCCATGCAGGAGGAAATTATGGCCCTTCATGCCCAGGGCATTTGGGACCTCGTTTCTTTACCACCTGCCAGGAATCTTGTTGGTTGTAAGTGGGTCTACCAGCTGAAGAAGCATGATGATGGTTCTATAGCTCGCCATAAGGCTTGATTGGTGGCTAAAGGGTTTAGTCAAGAGGAGGGTATTAACTATGGTGAAACCTTCAGTCCTGTGGTGAAATCTACTATTGTTCGTTTAGTTCTTGCCCTTGCAACTCACTTTAATTGGTCTATGCGGTAGCTTGATGTTAAGAATGCGTTTTTGCATGGCATTCTTCATGAGGAGGTTTATATGACTCAACCTTAGGGCTTTGTTAGCAAGGCTCATCCCTCTGATTTTGTCTACCAGCTAAGGAAGTGTTTGTATGGTCTTAAACAGGCTCCTCGTGCCTGGAACGAGTGGTTCACCAGTTTTTTGCCCAACTTAGGGTTTCACGCCTCTCTTGTTGATTCCTCTTTGTTTGGTCAGCACTCTACTCATGGCACTATGATCTTGCTCTTTTATGTTGATGATATCATTTTTATTGGCAGCCATTCTTCTCTTTTTCCATCGGTTATTGCTGCTCTGTCTCAGGAATTTGATCTCAAGGATTTTGGTCAATTGCATCATTTTTTGGGGCTGCAGATTTCCTATCTGCCTTCTGGTTTACTTGTGTCTCAAACTAGCTATATCACTGAATTACTTGACAGGGTTGATTTGCAGAATTCAAAATCTTTTGCTACTCCTTGTCTTCCTCATCATCACCTGCTCAAGGATGATGGCCAGCCCTATTCTAATCCTCAGCAATACAGGAGCATTGTGGGAGCCTTGCAATATCTCACTTTTATAAGGCCTGATATTTCCTTTTCAGTGAATCAAGCTTGCCAGTTCATGCATAATCCCATGGTCTCTCTTATTGTAGCAGTCAAACGAATTTTGCGATATCTCAAAGGTACCCTACATCTTGGCCTTCATTTTCAGCCCGATCTTCTTCATTTACAAGCCTACAATGATACCGACTGGGTTGGAGACCCTAATGACTACCGGTCTGCCTCTGGTTCTCTTGTTTATTTTGGTTCTAGTCCTATTTCTTGGGCTTCTAAGAAACAACATGTTGTTTCTCGTTCTTCTATGGAGGCTGAATATCGCGCTCTCACTATCACTGCTGCAGAGCTTGCTTGGATTCGTCAACTGCTTTGTGACATTCATATTCCTTTACTTGTTCCACCTTTAATTCATTGTGATAATATCTCTGTTATCTCCCTTGCTTCCAATCCAGTGTTCCATTCTAGGATGAAACATCTCCAGATCAATTATCATTTTGTTAGGGAACGGGTCATCTTGAGTGATTTACTGGTCCAACATGTCTCCTCTACTGATCAGTATGCTGATATCCTCTCCAAAGGTCTTTCCATTTCTTTGTTTCAGCATCATTGTTCCAATCTCATGCTTGGCTCCTCCAAGCCTGCGATTGAGGGGGCATGTAAAGATATCAACGGCTCTACGTCTACCAAGTGTCAAAATATTAGAGATTGGTATTGTTAGAATACTATTAGTATTGTTTGTTAGTTAAGAGAGTTTGTCAGCATTATTTCAGTGCAAAAGAAAGAACAAATACCGTGTATTATCTTTCTAATACAACATATATAAACTGAGGATTAGTGATGTGAACATTAAGAAAAAGCAAATAATAAAACAGTGCTAGAATTCGTCTTCTGCTTCTCTGTGTAACAGATTCATTCTCTGTTCTTTTTCCTTTCTACTCTTTGCTTTTTCTTCATTTCTATTTCGTTTCTATATAAATATTATTGTCTATCAGGAACAGTGGTCTTAACAACAATTGGCAGCAAGGCAATCGTTCCTCTTCCTCAAATCAGTGGTCTAATACACGGTCTGTTAGGTTCCTACTTTGTTATACACCTTATCACTCAATTCAACGGTGTTCTCAACTTCATAGTCACTGGTTACAAGCTAAGCCTGTCAAAGAACCATCTCAACCTAATAGCTTAAGCTGTTAGGTGAGGTTCTAGGATATGATTTATATTATTCTCTAACACACCCCCTCAAGTAAAAGCCCTTTGGGCTTGAAACTTGCACAGGCCCATATTATCTTGTGCTTAATTTTATCAAATAAATAGGGATGGTGAGATTCGAACTCGAGACCACCTAGTCATCAAGGCTCTGATACCATGTCAAAGAACCATCTCAACCCAATAACTTAAGCTGTTAGGTAAGGTTCCAGGATATGATTTATATTATTTTCTAACAAAGCCAACCTAGCTCTTAGCTATTAATTAGATTGTACAGATAATTTTGAGGGCGAAAGTGTTATCACTATATGCAGTGCACGGATTATAGATGGTGTAGCCTAGCTTGATCCTGATTTTTCAGGACTGAAAGTCAAGCAATTAGTGAGGGATTCTGATAGTTTATTGCAAGCTTCTTCTTCTTCTTTTTCAAGGATTAGGGCTTACACATGGACAAGTATAAATATAGTTGTTTTGGCGCTTGTATTTGTAGTAGACTTGGATGAATAGAAATGAAGTATTTTAGGAGTTTCCCCATAGTTATGGTCATTGAAGGTTTTAACTTACAACAAACCTGGAGAAAGTCAACTTGTCATGCATTACTTCCAAGCAATCAAAAGGATATAAAACAGAAGTCGAAGATATTCTTATAAAAGAGTACACCTGTTAGGTCAGTTTTCAGATTTCATCATCCCTGCAACCATCAGCATATGTATTAAAGTTGATACGACCCACCTCAATTCTTAACTAGGCTAGATAAGTTAGAATATTCATGTTGAACTTGAGAAAACGATGCGTCTTTAAAAAAGACTTGGTGACGTGACAAAGGATGCTTCCTATAATGGAAGCGATAGTTTTTTCTGATTAAAAAAATGCTGTTTCTGTTTTGGCTGCATTAGAAAGCTAGAGGCCATTGTAACTACAAGCTTGAATATTCTATAATCATAGCAGATATGTATTTGATTTTGAAAAGGTAAACGGTGATGAAGTCAGACCAAGGGATACCTTAGAGTATAAGGACAACTCTTCAATATGAAATAAGTTATTATAGCTAGACGCCCAATTAAGTGCCTGTATTTTACATATTAATACTTGAAATGTGATTCAGTGACTAACAAGAGAATTGTAATACCAATGCAAATCTTCTCAAAATCTTTGCAATTTCCTAGAAGTTACATCATTAGGAAGCAAAAAATAAAAAATAAAAAATAAATCCTCCAATAGGATATTCTTTCCTTCTTTCTTTTGACCTTAATTATAGACTCATATTCATTGCACAACTTGATTGATGTTAATTTTGCTATATAGTTTTGGAAATTAATTGTTTAATATATATATATTAAGAGATGCTGCCATTCAAGCTTCAACCAAACAAACTAGAATCGTACAACACAACAAGATGAAGAAACTCCCTTCGAAGCCTTCTCTCTCTTTGGTCTTTTTCTTTCTTTCTTTAAAGATTTGGTTCATAGAAGTGCTGGTAGCCCAGAATACAGCAACAATTCCAGTGAATGTAGGTGTGGTTCTTGACTTGGAATTTTCGGGTGGTAATATTGGTTTGACATGCATCAACATGGCCCTTTCAGACTTCTATGCCACTCATAGTGACTACAAAACTAGATTGGTCCTCACCACCAGGAACTCCGGGAACGATGTTGTTGGTGCAGCTGTAGCAGGTTCTCTCTGATCCCAGCTTTCTCTCATACTGTTGATTTGATCTAAAATTGAACATTTACTCTCTTGTTTTAAACTGATGATTAACATACTTATGCATACAATTCAATAGTAAAAATTTATACACTCCGTGATGTGATCAGGAGCCCTGCAACTTCCTTTAGCTTTGATCTAATTAGCATTACTACTGAATTATAGCAGTGGGGAAAAAATAATAAAATAAAGGATTTCTCATGAATACTTACCACATTATAGTATTATAAGGAGAGTCAAAAGTCATCCAAAAATTGTGGACTTGTGGCTAGCTTCCTTCTAAAAGTCATATGTGAGCTGTACTCTACGGGACATGGTTTGTTAATTTTTTTTCACCTAGTGGGATGGTTACATGTGCAAAAACGGTCAGATGTGAATTCTAAATTTATATTTTTATTCTCTGAAAAATAATTATATTCTCATGACCCAAATTCTAAGTCTATAGCCGTCAATGTACGTAGGAGCAGTGCCATAGAGCTAGACACATCACATGAGCTTAGCTTTTGAACATATATATCATAAAACAAATATATATAAAATTCACACAATATTTCGTAATCTTTCAAATATTCTTCAAAACTAATAAAACAGTTTATAATTCAAAATACTTATTACATTAAATAAAATCCAATCTTTGAAGAAAAATCTAAACTTGAATGAAAACAATGTAATAGTTGAGCATCTAAGACATCGAAACTTAAAAAATAAAACAAGCCTCGCAGAAGCAAGCAAGGCACACTAACAAACAAAGTAGCAAGAACTCTCAATTAAAAGTAACCTAAGAATCTAAAATAATATTAAAATGAAAGGGAGAATTCAACCAATTCATTGAGAGATTTTATATATATATATATATATATATATATATATATATATATATATATATATATATATATATAGACGAGGTTTTTGCGGCCCTGATCACTATGGGAGAATCATTCGCCACATATTGGTGCCTCTCTCACTAGCTAGGTATACAAAATATTATATACACATAGATTAACTACACTCCATTAGCATAAAGTTATTGACAAGTATACTGATATCAAGAAATAATAAATACTCAAATAATTATCAAAGTAAATAAATATCATATCGAATATAATTTAATTATACATAATACGAGTGATAATTCAAGAATAGATGAGTACTCAAATAATAAAGTAATATATAAATATTCAAGAATTAATCAATTGCACTCATTGTATAATCAACATACATATATTATTTATATTACATGTATATTAGATATTATCTCACTCACTTGAAAAAAAAAAGAAGCAAAAGACCAATGGATGTAGCCAAAAACTATGTACTAATGATTGTTACGAGGAACGTCAACAGAACCTATAACAAATATAGAAAATGCTCAGAAACAACTCAGAGAAAAATAACATAAAAGATTAAAACTCTAATCTTAGACACTAAAATGTAACTCTAGAGCCATACTGATTCACACAATTGATCTTGAACATAACCCAAACTTATTGAACCTAATAGACTTGATTAACCCCTATTAATTGGTTAATCGGGTGACCAAAAAGACCAACCGATCGGTTGCCACCACAAGCAACTGATTGCCAGGTTCCTACCAATCGAACAGTTAGTTGATTGGGATTTCTAGAATCACGATCTAATAATCCTCAATTCTATAGATCCCCATAAACAATTAAGACCCATAATTCCAGTCATCTAATCAGTTTGTTTTAAGCCAACTAACACCCTAAAACTTTAATTAAATCCTTTAAATTGTTCAATCATCAAATTATAATAAAAACTCTAAACTTTTCTTTAATCCTTATACCAATAATTTCCTAATAAAAAACAATAAGGAGATACTTACTTATTTCTTCCACCCTTCTTGAAACCAAAACTTAAGTTCATAACTTATTTCCTTGGTGTTTTCTAAGAGAAAATTCACTATAAAGGAGAAGATGAAAAACAAATTCTATGGTAACTTTCTCTTTAAATACCTATGTTAGTTTGAGTTTTGTTTGGGTTGAACTTTGGACTTAGGTCTAATAGGCTAAGAATATGGGTCTTGCATATATGGTGAGCCTCCTCAAGATATTTTCAAAACCTTTAAATAGGCAAGAAAACCTATAACTACTTTAAAATAACTTAAATTTCGAAGGCATAAAAGAAAATTAAAACAATATAAAAAATCCAAAAAAATCATATGAAAAGTAATAAAATTGGTCCAAATAGCAATTTAGAGGGCTAATTTTGGGATATCCAATGATTTTATAAGTGAAAAAATAGTTTTACATAGAAAAACTGCTTATAGACTCTCTTAAAAAATTTAAACTCGATCCTACAGTCAGGTTTTCTATTAGTGTAATTTTAAATAACTACTCTAGTTTGACATAATTATATCTTCTTTTAAACCTAAATCTAATTTACTAGTCTGTATACAAAAGCATCTGTTAAACCATAAACATAGGTTTGATCCCTACATGAATGCTCGTAACCTCCACTTTTTACAAGCTTGACTTCGTCAAATATACCACGACACATCAATGAAAGAAGATGAGAGGTGTACTGATTTTTAGGTTGCTGTTTCTTCTCGTTGTTTAGGAGGGTCAGGAGAACCCCAAATGCCAAGTACAACCTTTTACAATTATATTCATGATTTATCAGAAGTCTAATTTAATATAAAGTACAATATAATCATAATTAAGTCTCTATGATTAATCTTTACTGATTATTGAAAATAATTGATCTATACGATAATTGTTTTCTTAATCCTTTTACAAGCACAGCCCTGGACCTGATAAAAAATTTTGAAGTGCAAGCAATCATAGGCCCAACAACATCAACGCAAGCAAATTTTGTCATTGAACTTGGAGAAAAAGCTCAGGTGCCCATTATATCATTTTCTGCATCAAGTCCTTCTCTCACTTCCATCAGGAGTCCCTTCTTCTTCCGAGCTACCCAAAATGACTCAACTCAGGTGAATGCCATAAGTGCATTAGTTCAAGCCTTTGGATGGAGAGAAGCTGTACCCATCTACATTGACAATGAGTATGGAGAGGGCGTGATACCTTATTTAACTGATGCTCTGCAAGCAGTTGATGCTCGTGTACCGTACCGGAGTGTCATTTCTCCATCAGCCACTGATGATCAAATTGTTTCAGAGCTTTACAAGTTGATGACAATGCAAACTAGAGTTTTCATTGTGCACATGTTTCCATCTCTTGGCGCTCGGGTTTTTGCCAAAGCAAAAGAGATTGGCATGGTGAGTGAAGGCTATGTTTGGATCATGACTGATGGTCTAACAGCTGAATTTTTTAGTTCACCAAATGCTTCTGTCACTAATACAATGCAAGGTGCATTGGGTGTGACACCTTATGTGCCAAGAACAAAAGATCTCGAAACTTTTCGAATTCGGTGGAAAAGAAAATTCCAACAAGATAATCCAGATATTATTGATGCCGAGTTGAATATTTTTGGCTTATGGGCATATGATGCTGCAACAGCTTTGGCCTTGGCTGTTGAGAAAGCTGGAACTGCAAATTTAGGCTTCCAAAAGGCAAACGTTTCTAGCAATTCATCCACAGATCTTGCAACTCTTGGGGTGTCTTTAAATGGTCCAAACCTCGTTCAAGCTTTATCAAACATTACTTTCAAAGGTCTTACAGGAGATTACCTTTTCGATAATGGGCAGTTACAGTCATCAGCTTTCCAGATAATAAATGTGAACGGCAATGGGGGAAGAGAGATAGGATTCTGGACATCAACCAAAGGGATTGTCAAAACATTGAACTCAACAAATAATATGACTGCGTACGCAGGTTCTAACTCCGATCTTTCAACTGTCATATGGCCGGGTGATACAACTTCTGTTCCCAAGGGCTGGGAGATTCCAACGAATGGGAAGAAGTTGAGAATAGGAGTGCCTTTGAAGGATGGTTTCAGTGAGTTTGTGAAAGTAACAAGAGATCCTAGTTCTAACACCACAACCGTCACTGGATACAGCATAGATGTTTTTGATTCTGTTGTCAAAGCATTGCCTTATGCTTTGCCTTACGAGTACATCCCCTTTGCGAAGCCTGACGGCGAGACAGCTGGAACTTACAATGATCTGATATATCAAGTGTACTTGAAGGTAAAACTTTCACCAACCTTTTCCTGTCCTAGATCACATTCAGTTTTATATCTGAAACAAGATTTGAGACAGATTCATGCATGCAAATCTATTTTTTATTGATATCTTGTTTCTTTTGCTTGGTATCAACAGAATTTTGATGCTGTAGTTGGAGATACAACTATTGTTTTCAACAGATCCCAGTATGTTGATTTTACTTTGCCTTACACTGAAAGTGGTGTCTCCATGATCGTCCCTCTTGTGGACAACAACAGCAAAAATGCATGGGTTTTCTTGAGGCCTCTGACATGGGATCTCTGGGTGACAAGTTTTTGTTTCTTTATTTTCATTGGATTTGTGATCTGGGTTCTTGAACACAGAATCAATGAAGATTTTAGAGGGCCTGCTTCGCATCAAGCTGGCACTAGCTTCTGGTTTTCTTTCTCAACCATGGTTTTTGCACAAAGTAATTTCCCTTTCCCTTTTGAATTTTTCTTCTTTCGTTTAACATATTTGTTTTAGTGTCTCAAACACCAAATTGACTTCATCTTTATTTTTTTCAACAATGATTGCAGGGGAGACAGTTGTTAGCAACTTGTCTAGAGCAGTGGTAATCATATGGTGTTTTGTTGTGCTGATTCTCACACAAAGCTACACTGCCAGTCTAACTAGTTTACTTACAGTCCAGCAGCTGCGGCCTACAGTTACTGATGTACACGAGCTCATTAAGAAGGGGAAGTATGTAGGCTACCAGCAGGGTTCCTTTGTTCAGGGAATCCTATTAGACTTGGGTTTCGACGAGTCCAAGCTCATTGTGTATAATTCCACAGAACAATGGGATGACCTTTTATCAAAAGGAAGTGGAAATGGTGGTATTGCTGCTGCTTTTGATGAAGTACCATATACGAGGCTCTTTCTGTCGAAGTATTGCTCTAAATATGCCATGATTGATCCTACATTTAAAACAGACGGTTTCGCATTTGTAAGTATATTCACCCCTCTCCATTTCTCCCTATGTAATGTAAGTGCAAAGTTTGTCGACCCTGATAAAGACTGGCTTGCTGCTTTGTGTTGTGATTTTCAGGCCTTCCCTAAAGGTTCTCCTCTGGTACCAGATGTATCAAGGGCAGTTCTAAACATGACAGAAGGAGATCAAATGAAGAAAATTGAGAATGCTTGGTTTGGAAAACAAAGCAATTGCCCAGATTCCAGCACCTCGGTTACATCTAACAGCCTTAGTCTCAAGAGTTTCTGGGGCTTATTTTTAATTGCTGGAGTAGCATCCCTCTTAGCTCTCATTATATTCATCGTCATGTTTGTCTACAAGGAAAGGAAAATGTTGAGGCCTTTAAATTCCAGAATTTCCATAAGGAGTACAGTCCGTAATTTCTTCAGGATCTTTATTCAGAGGGACTTAAAATCCCATACTTTCAGAAAAAGTGGGCTGAATGACCGCAAAGGCACTAGTCTGCCTAGTATGGGTGCGCCGAGCCCATCGGCCTCTTCAGTTCAAACTAGTTATTTCCCGGGAGATGGAGATCAGTCTTCTACAGAGTTTGTTGATTCCAGACCAGATAGTCAAACATCTCAAGAGGTAGTAATAAATATTGATCAACTTACAAACCCAAATCAAGAAAGACTAGCAGCTTTTGAAGTAGAACATGATCACAATTGACTTCCAGATGATACCATTGACAGTTTGACAGTGGGAAACTTGTAGACCTCTAGATGCAGTTGTAGCATTGTAATATAATTGTAGGCCATCGGAGGCCTGGCAATTCATGGGAAAGTCCAAAGGAACATGCAGGAGGCAATGCTATAGAATACATATTACTCTGTTTGATTTCCTCGTTTATGACACTCGAACTTCAACTTGTAAATATTGAATTACTATATATAACATATTTATAGCTCGGTAGGATTAAACTGAGTTTCAGAATTAGTAAATTATTATCACAAATTATAGATTTCTTCAGCAATTTCCCAAGATATTGTGGGAATGCAAGCAGTGGCATACCTTGTTTGCAGCCGCATTATAAATTCTACAGACTTTCCATAGAAATTACGTTGTGAAAACGAAAACAAAAGCATTATCCAAAATTAAGTTACCATGTTTTAAAGAAACCCCCCTCATATTTCCAACAATCTTCAAGTTTTTGTCAGGATTTTTATCAAATTGTTTGGAAACAAATTAGAGGATGAAGAAAAGGTACCCTTCAAAGCATGTTCATAGAAATGAGGTTGGCCCAAAACTCAACAGCATATGTTGGAGTGAACGTTGGTGTGGTTCTAGACTTGGAATGTTTTGATGTCAATATTGCTTTGAGTTGCATTATAATGTCCCTCTCAGACTTCTATATGCCACTCATGGTTACTACAAAACCAGGCTGATCCCCACCACTAGGGACTCCAAGAGTTTTCATCGTGCATATGTATCGTTCTCTTGGCACTCGTGCATATTTGAGTTTTCGTCGTGCATATGTACCCCAAAGCAAAAGAGATTGGGATGATGAATGAAGGCTTTGTTTGGATCATGACTGATTGTTTGACAGATGATTTGTTGAGTACACCCGATCCTTCTGTCACTGATGCAATGCAAGGGGTATTGGGTGTTCAGCCTGCTGTTCCAAATACAAGAGAGCTCAAATATTTTCGAGTTTCGTGGAAGCGGAAATTCGAAGACAACCTGATGTTTTTGATGCGGAGTTTAACATTTTTGGATTATGGGCCTATGGTGCTGCAACGGCGTTGGCCTTGGCGGTAGAGAAAGCTGGAACTGCAAATTTAGGGTTTAAAAAGGCAAATGTTTCTAGCTAGTCATCAACAGATCTTGCAACTCTTGGGGTGTCTTTAAATGGTCTAAACCTTCTTCAAGCTTTATCGAACACTAGTTTCAAAGTCCTTACAGGAGATTACTTCTTTGTTGATAGGAGTTGGGTGGTTCCGCACCATGACAATAGGACCACCACACACCACACATTTGAATAAAGAGGCTGAGGTGTGCTAGCTACCTCATATAAATTGGAAATTTCACTATTGTGGCAGAATGGCCTTGCAAGAGAAAAGGAGAGCACATACGGGAGAAAGAAACCAAAAGAGACAACTTGAGCGGCCTGTCTTTATTATCTTATTTCTATTTCGTTCATCATTGGACAGGGCCGATATTTTAACTTCTAGACACATTGTTTTTTATTCTAGATGTTGGATTAAAGATTGGTAGTGTCTAAATTTGTTATTTTTGCAAAAAATAAGGTTGTTATTGTTGTGAGATTTTCTCAAACCTTTCTATTTTTAATCTTATTGTATTCCAAGAATAAATTGATCTTCATGATATATATATATATATATATATATATATATATATATATATATATATATATATATATATATATTGTAGCCCTTATTTATAGCTAAGGAAGAACACTTGTGAACCTATTATTTGTTAATAGTGGAAGTTTTTAGGTAAACTACAGTCCTGTGGGTTTTTTTTTAATCTGGATTTCTGAGTAAAAAAATCTCGGTGTTGAATTGTGTGCTTGATTGCATAATTTTGTTGATTGATTGATCCTAATTTTGATTGCACAGAGAGGGAAAAGAATTGGGACTTGTTGATTGTGTATTTAGTTATATTGGTGTTCGGTTTTCCCTATAGAGTGTATCAGAGCAATGGTTGTATAGATTGAATTTGTGTAGATTAAATTTCTTGTACAATTAAAATGGAAAAGAAAGATTTGGGCATGATAAAGTTCACTTCCTCTAATTATATTTTATGAAAAACAATGATGGAAGATCGCTTATATTGCAATAATTTGGCTTTGCCTTTTGAGTGCAAAAAATAAAGCCTATGATATGGATGAGGAAAAATGGAATGGGCTTGACAGAAAGGTGACTACTAATGTTAGAAAATAGATATCTTCTAAGTCCATTAATCATATCTCTTAAGAACATGACTGCTATACAATTTGGAAGATATTGGAAGAAATCTTTGTTAAGAATAGTGCACAACACAAGGTTTTTGTAATTAGAGACCTTGTGAATTTGAAGTATAAAGATGGTGAAGATGTTTTAGTGCACATAAATGAATTTCAAGGGTTCCTGAATCAATTGTTATTGATGAATCTTGAGTTAGCTGATGAGATGCAGCCACTAATCTTATTGAGTTCATTGTTGGATAGTTAGGAGACTTTGATGGTGTCACTTAGCAATTCTACTTTGAATGAAAAAATCACTTTAAAGAAAGTGAAGGATAATAATCTCAATTAAAAAAAAGGGAGGAAATGGACAAGCACTTCTGAATCTCATGCACTTGTTACAAAAAAGACAAATAGAAGCCTACAAGAAGATTTCAGCCAAGAAAAGAAATTAAGTGTCATTATTGTGATAAGCATAGGCTTCATCTTTTTCTCTTTTCTTCTTTCTTCTTCTCTTACACATATGTCTCTCTCTTTCTCTTCTCTTTTCTCTCTCCTTCAAACTTGAGATCAAGCATTCTCTTTTCTTCTCATCCTAAGATATGTTGTCTTTCTTCATTTTTGTTCTCATTTTTCCTTTTTTGGGTTTATTAACGATGTTTCTTTTCTTTTCTTTCTTCTTTTTTAATTAAGAACTGAACTCAAGCATGTCATTAATATAAGTATTTTTTCATTCCTTTTCTCTTTTTTTTGTGTTTTTTTTTCATTATTTTTGTTCAATTTTGTGTTCTTAATAATTTTATGAATTAATAAATATGGTGAAATTTTAGTTGTTATTGAAATAATTTTTGCATAATTTTTTTGAATTTTAGTTATCATTTGCTTCAAATTTTTTGTTCAATTTCAATTAAATGTGTGGGATTAATTTTAATTATTATTTTGCATTTATTCCATTTAGAATAAATTTTTGAAAATTAAGGATTAAAAATATTATCACTTAGAAATAATTGTGTTGAGTTTTAGTTGTTATTGTAATAAGTTTTGCATTATTTTATAGAATTTTAGTTGTTGTTTTTTTCAATTTTATTGTTCAATTTCAATTAAATTTGTAGGATTAATTTTAATTATTATTTTGGATTTTTTTTAAATTTATAATAAGTTTTTTAAAATTTATGTTTAAAAATATTATCGTGTAGAAATGAAAATTTTCTATGAAATTGAATTATGCTAAATTGTTAGCAGAAATTGAATAAAATCAACTGGATTGTGGCATATATATTGTGTATTTGTAGGTTTAAAAATTTTGGGCAATCTCTTGTATAGAGGAGGTGTTGCCAATTTTTTAAAAAAATAGGAATTATTTAATTTTTTATTTGTTAATTTATGTAGATGCCTGGGAGAAAGTCTATTGCACGTCGCGAGGACAAGATCACTGCTAGTTTTTTTAGGAGCAATGCTGATGACCATGAGTCATTAGGTGTCGACCAAGAACAAACACCTAAGGCACAAACATTTAATTATGACGCTAGCTTGTTGAGTGTGATGCCACAACGTCGAGGGGGGGTCCCTTCACAATGGGATCCATTTATCTACAAATACAAGGCCTAATGGAAAGATAACATTTCAATGTAAGTTTGTTTTGCTTTCACAATGACATGTTTAATGATATTTGAAAAAATAATATCATTTAACGAATGCAATTTCAGGTTTATAAACATTGAAGCTGTTAAAACAATAACACCAGCCTTTTAAATCATCGAGGAAAATTCCATTGTTTCAATGAGGTTGAGTTTTCAAATATCCGAAATGGCAACTACAGGTTGATGCATGGTTTTCAAGGTTCAAGGTTAGTATTAACTTAAATATTTTTTTATGTTAATTTGGACCATTTATTGAAATTACTGAAAATTTTCTTTTATAAATTTTTACTTCAAAGAAAAATTTGAATGGGTGAGAGTTGGTGATAATGTTGTGATGAGGGTTTGGAGGAATCAGATTGCAATTAGGTCAGATCATATTTAGGATAATTTTTTAATTCCAAATATTAAGATTTTATTTTTCATTTACTAACAGATAATTAATTTGTACCATATAGGGTTGCATGATTTTTGATATGTGTAAAAAAAAAGCCAAAAAATATTCGAAAGAAAGAGAATTTCCATAATGGAATGATGTGGTCGTTATGAAAGATTTCAGGTTGTCGTGTGTCTCAAAGGTTGTATAGACGGAATACATTCAGCACATGATATCCGTGTGTTTCACTCGACAATCATAGTCCAATAAGGATAAGTAGAATCGGTGTGTTCACTGTTTCGTTACAACGCACACTAGCAACTCCATTCCATTCTTTTCGCATATGAAGCAAATGGTAGAATTTTTTTATTACATCCATTTTTTATTATTAGGTGTTTTTTATAAATATATTTAACTAAGAACATTTTTATTGCAGGCAACGGTTCGTGGATGCAAGCCAAGCTTGATGGAGCTTTTTGTTAAAACGCATGTGCAGAGTAATGATCACCAAAAAATGGTGCAGTGGTTTATTAATAGCCAAACTCAGCACTTTGTGGTATGTTGGTTTTCAATCATTTATTTCTTAAGTTATTATTTCCTTAAATTTGATGAATTCATTTTTTCTTTCCAGTATATATATAACAGTTAGCTAAAGGAGAGATACAAAGATGATCCTTCGACTCATTTCGATATCGATTCAAATTTGTGGTTGGAGGCAGGATTGTCTGATGGGCCCGATAAAAATCGAGTGTATGGACTCTCTAACACTACGGCCAAGAACTTGCAATCAACCTTTAGTGCTTCGACAATTGGATGCTTGTAATCGACTCCAAGCGTTCAAACTTTGGAGTTCACGGTGATGTTAGACCAACAGGTACAAGATCAGACGATCCATCTTAATGATAAATATGAACGACTCACTACTGGCTATAAAGTACTCCGTCGACTGGTAATGTAGATGAGGTCACAGATTGGTGGTTTATGAGCACCCTCTAATTGGCCCCCCAATCCCGGTGACTACCAGCCTCCTCCCCCAGCACCGCCTCTATTTTAGATTTATTGTATTTGAATGAACAAATGTTTAAATTTGTAATAAATATTTTATTTTTATACTAATTTATTTTAAAATTATAAAATAAATTTATTTTAATTATTTTTCTACTTATGTTCAAAATATTTTAAAATATATATATTTTTAAAAATATTATTGACGGACTTACTAATGGAACTACAGTTGATATATTTTAGAGAGTTGGAAAAGAATAACTGCAAATGCCACTATTACTGATGGGGTTATTGACAGAACTATTTTTTCAGTATATTCCAAAGAGTTGGGAAAAAAATTATTACAAATACCATTGCTATTGTTAACACACCTATGAAATTACAGATGGTATTCTCTTAGTGATATATTATATTTATCAATGGATTCACCAAGAATCCGTAAATTACTGACAAGAGTTTTTCTAAAGAACTATTTTCGTCCTTGATTCGATAAGTAGCATACGTACCAACGGACTGCTAGTGTAAATACCAACAAAATTTTTCATCTGCAAAATTGTTAAATCTGGTATATATCGAGTTGTCCTTGTACATATCGTGTCTCGCTAAGGCATGATTCACACCCATTTTCTGAAGTGTGGAACCAAACCCGACTTCTAAATAATATGCTAATAGTGTGAAAAACCGTAGTTATTAAACTCGGCCCGGCCCGGTGGGTCGACCCGCGAACTGGTCGACCTGGTGGTTAGACTCGTTCGAGTAAAATAAAAAACCGGTGGGAGCAAAAAACCGGTCGACCCACTGTGACCCGGGCAAACCCGGGTGAGACCCGGCTTATATATATAATAATTTTATTTAACATTGCACCTAACATCAAAAGGAAAGTTAAAGTTTTTGACATAATTTCTTTCTTTGAACAACCAAAAGATGTATTAGCTACTTCCTCTTTGAAGTTTGAACAGCCAAAAGATCTATTAGCTAAATTGGAGAAATCGGTGTCCAGCTGGTGCTACTTCTCTAGGTGCTTTATCTCTCCTATGTTGATATTTATGTCCAAGCTATTTGTACATGGTTAGTAAGAACCAGAAGCATAAGTGATTGAGTATATGTTCTATTTTCTTCGTCTTTTAGAGAGACGCATTGCGGATTTTTTGGGCTAAGCCTTAAAGTTTCCAAGCTAGGGAATTGTAGGGGAGTTGGCATTCTTCAATTTTTTTAGAGGGGGTGAAACGATGTCATATCTTATAGTTAGTATTAATTTGTCGCTGATATTTGTGTGCCCTCGAGCTCCTGTCGCTGTATAGAGTGCCGGAGTAGCCCCTCCGCTTGAAGGCATCTCATAAGCAGCGTGAATGGTGAATTAGCCCAGACCTATTTAAGAATCATACACAAGGAAAATGCAGGTGTGGCAGTCCTAGTTTAGCAGCTTTAGAAAAAAAAAAGAACTCATGGAAGTGGTGATTCATATTTGAGTTTCATGTTAAATGAATTATTCTGTCCCTTACCACAAGATTTGTAACTACATTTCAAGACCTATACCCTGAATGAATATGAATGTGAATTCAATCAAAGTACTTTCCGGGGGAGTAAAAGAATGCTTGATATAGGTGCTTGACTCGGGTTGACCCGAGTCAACCCATCAAACCCATGATCCAATTATTTTATTGGGTCAATTATCAGGTTGTGTTTTATAACAATATGAAAAACTACTTTTTTATTTTATTGGAAAAAAAAAACTATCAATTTCTGTATCTTATTTTCAATTTTTAAGAAGCAAAAAAAAAAATTAAAAATTAAAAGATGCCAAACAGCCCCTTACATTATTATAGAATCTAGGGAATTGGGTTGACAAGGCTGGGATTTGGTCCTTTTTATTTTTCAAATCTTCGAATATCCAACCATCCAATTTTCGCATCGTAAACGACAATGTTTTTCAATCAGGTCGTATTTATAAGATTTTTTATCTTTTTACAGCTTCCTAAATTCACATTCAAAGTGATGACATGCGAGCACAATGTTCTAAGAACTTTCAGATATTAAATAAGTCATCCGCAATTATATGTATTTACAATTTGATAATGTCTTAAAAAAATTCAAACCCAAGAAGATCGATGAAGGGGGAGCGTAACCCCTTACCAACGACGCCTTAAAAAATAGAATATGATGCTAATGCAACAACCATTGACCACATGTAGTTTGATTTAGTCAATGTAAACGCAATGAAATAAGACAAGTAGTATCTTTGATTAGTATATATGAATCCCACTCCAGCAAACCCGAGGCAACTACTCCATAGAATCATACGCGATATAGCCATACATCCAAGTGCATCGATCTGTTTTACATGTCTTCTTGACGTTAGATGTCAATATGAGAAATTTCCAAGTAAATGCAAATGGGTCGGAATCCTCCTCTTCCAAAAAAAAAATTTTAACTAATAAATTAAATATATTTAATGATGCTGGTTTGAATCAGCTAGATGATTGACCCTCATGAGGAGGTATTGTACGTTCCAACTTCGGGTTCACAGTATCTTGACAAGTTTTGTCTTGAAAAATCGTTTCAAACTAACACATTCGGGTCCTCTCCGCGTACAGTTTCAAACTCTCTTGTGCTAAACCCGTGAGTATGAATCCCACTCCAGCAAGCCCGAGGCAACTACTCCATAGAATCATACGCGATCTATCCATACATCCAAGTGCATTTGCTTTGCCTGTCTTGTTGAAATTAGATGTCAATATGAGAAATTTCCAAGTAAATGCAAATGGGTCGGAATCCTCCTCTTCCAAATTTTTATTTTCACATTTGATGATGTGGGTATGAATCAGCTGGTCCCAAAAAATTCTATCTCAAATTTTGGACCACTCATATTCATAATTACTTGAACTCTTACCAAGCATCATTGACATTTTATCTCCATCACTTTTTACACCTTGATACTTAACCATTAAATCTTTGCTTTCTTAACATTTTTACTTCAAATTCTTGACTCTATTACTAAACACAATCCAAGTATCATTATAAGTGGATGAATGGATGGGTGACAATCTCTAATATTGATTACGTATAGGAGAAAATTGATAAAACCAAAAGTCTTAAGGATATGCATTGATAGTGAAGGTTCATACTAGGAGAGCTAAATTGAGGTTTTCCCATTCTTTTGCTTGTTGAAGTCAGTGCTAAAACTCTGGGAAATACCTTTTTATCAATATAATATTGTCTCGCCTGATCAGGTCCAAGTCTTATGTAGCGAACCAATTTATTAATATGGTTTACTTGACTATTCCAAATCATGAATTTCCTTGCAATACAACAGGGAGTAAATTGCTCTTTTCTTTGTTACAGTACAGTTTGGCCCTCCCCGAGTATTGCTCCAAAACTCTTCCAGGCTGCACATATCTACACTTTTCAAGGTCCACAGCTTTATAAATAAGGGATATTTCCTTCCAAGCTTAAACAAAAAATATTAGCTAAGCTAGAGTCGGCACGACCATAGGTGGACAATAAGATGAAGAAAAAACATTCAAAGGCTGTTCTCTCCTTCTTCTTCTTTTGTGTAAAGATTTTGTTCACAGAATTGGGAATGGCTGAAAACACATCTATCCCAGTGAATATTGGTGTGGTTCTTGACCTGGACAGTGATTTGGATGGCAAAATTGCGTTGAGTTGCATCGAAATGGCCCTCTCTGACTTTTATGCCACTCATGGTGACTACAAAACCAGACTAGTCCTCAACACCAGGGACTCCATGAAAGATGTTGTTGGTGCAGCTGCAGCAGGTTCCCTCTCTCACTCTCACCCTTTTTTTTGAAAGAAGCTGATATTATTAAGAAAGGCATAATTGTGTAATGCAATCATTACACATTGAAAAAGTTTGCTGAATTAGCTAGCAAACCTACATAACATAAACCCTAGATCAAAAAATCGATCCACCATTTGTTCCCTGTATAGGAGCCAAAACAATACCCCAAACACCATAATCTGAATTGGTTTAAACAAAGTACCAATAAGTTATCTATGAGGGTCATAACCAAGCCACAAACTCAGATATTTTGTGCACTCCTTGCTTAGCGAGATGATCTGCCATGTGATTGCTTTCCCGGTAAGAATGAGTGTAGGTGATTGAATCAAAACATGAAGCTAGTCTCTGAGCTGAAGAGAAAAGATTATGATGAATCCAATGCCTATTATAAAAATTATTCTAATAAATTTAATTTTTATTGTTGAAAAATATAAAAAGAGTCTGATAAACTTATCATATTTGATTACGTAGCAAATAATCAAGATCTTTTCTATTTGAATTATAAAATTTGAATATTGTTCATATGAACCAATACCTTGCTATCAAAGTCACCCAAAAAAGCATCTTCTAAATTTCTAGGGTATTTTTTATGGTGTGTCCGGAAGAGAACAAATAGAGGTATTGGGAAAGAGGGTTTTTTGGTTTTAATTTTAATTTTTTTAACATGCACGAAAATTATTAGTGACGTCCATGATCTCAAATGTCTTGGCATTGTGGTTAAAATTTGAGAAAACAAAGGGAATAAATGAAATTACTGAAAGTCTGAAACTCTCAATACACGAACCTCATGGCTAGGAAGCTCATCATCAAAATGAAAACAAAACTCCGAGAGAGAGAAAAAACTACACCACCGACAACGCACCCAAAATATTCTTCTTCAACGGTTGTTGTAGGCCTTGACAAAATTACTTCCTGGTATATGTATGACAACCATGAGGTCGGTTGCTTCTTTCTTTGACTAAAATGGAAATTCTACTTCTCCTAGCACAACCACCCTAGGGTTACAAATATAAGACTTAAATATACGCTTGTTTAACGAAATCACACCACTTAGAGTTTGATTGACCACAATCTTTACTGTGTCTGTTGTGTTGTATTGTAAAATTAAATACATCAAACTATTTACTGATGACGTAATGTGTTGTGTTATCAGTAAGATTATTTATATTAAATTATCATTAAGGATATAAATTAAATTATACTATGTGGAACTTGCCAGTATATATTTAAAAAGTTTTTTTTCATATAAAATTTTCTAAATATCTAAGATTGGGAAGGCTTTCAAATATGGCTAGAAGTTAGTATGCATGAATTTGTTATATTTTCCTAGTTAAATTGTGAATTTTTAATTTAATTTAGAACTCTTTTATTATTTTTTCAGTTTTGTTTAAGAGGTTTTCATTAGTATATAAGTAGCCTAGGAGATTAATTTGTAATATTTAGTTTTGATTGGAAAAAAAAAATTAATAATAAAAATTTGAATTGGGTTCTTGTGGTAAAGACTATTCAATATAATTTTGAGTTGCCAGTGCTTGTTAGCTTCAAAATTAAAATAGCTTGTGTAGATGATTATAAGGATGCTACAAAAGAAAAGTAATTGAAATTGAACTTTTATGAAAGTTTGATAATTTGTCATTGGTTTTTCCCATTGATCTCAATTGATTGTGAAAGATTATATTGCATGTTCTTAATTTTCCTTATGCTCTATAAAAACACAGCCCTGGACTTGATAAAAAATGTGGAAGTCCAAGCAATCTTAGGGCCAACAACATCAATGCAAGCCAGCTTTGTTATTGACCTTGGAGAAAAAGCTCGGGTGCCCATACTGTCATTTTCGGCAACAAGTCCTTCTCTTACTTCCATTAGGAGTGCCTATTTTTATCGAGCTACACTTAATGACTCAACTCAAGTTAATGCCATAAGTGCTTTAGTTCAAGCCTTCGGATGGAGAGAAGCAATACCCATCTACATCGACAACGAATATGGAGAGGGAATCATACCTTATTTAACTGATGCTTTGCAAGCAGTGGATGCTCGTGTTCCCTACCGGAGTGTCATTTCTCCATCAGCCACTGATGAACAAATTGTTGAGGAGCTTCATAAGTTGAGGAGAATGCAAACTAAAGTTTTCATTGTGCACATGAATCGCTCTCTTGGCACTCGGTTTTTCGCCAAGGCAAAAGAGAATAGTATGATGAGTGAAGGCTATGTTTGGATCATGACTGATGGTCTGACAGTTAATTTGTTGAGTTCACCAAATCCTTCTGTTACTAAGACAATACAAGGAGTACTGGGTGTTAAGCCTTATGTTCCAAGTACAAAGGAGATCCAAGATTTTCGAGTTCGGTGGAAAAGGAAATTCCAACAAGATAATCCATATATTATCGATGCTGAGTTGAACATTTACGGACTACGGGGCTATGATGGTGCCACGGCTTTGGCCATGGCAGTTGAGAAAGCTGGAACTAAAAATTTTGGCTTTCGAAAGGAAAATGTTTCTAGCAGGTCATCAACGGATCTTGCAACTCTTGGCGTCTCTTTAAATGGTCCAAACCTTCTTCAAGCTTTATCAAACACTAGTTTCAAAGGCCTTACAGGAGATTACCATTTTGTTGATGGGCAGTTGCAACCTCCAGCTTTCCAGATAGTTAATGTGAATGGAAATGGAGGAAGAGAGATTGGATTTTGGACACCAACCAAAGGACTTGTGAAACAATTGGTTCCTAGTAATGGTACGAATTGGAATTCTGTGTCCGGTATTTCAACTTTAATTTTCCCAGGGGACACCACTGTTGTTCCCAAGGGACGGGGGATTCCCACAAAAGAAATTAAGTTGAGAATAGGAGTGCCGGTGAAGTCCAGCTTCAGACAGTTTGTGGACGTCATAAAATATCCTGGTTCTAACACCACAAAAATCACCGGATTCTGCATAGATGTTTTTGATACTGTTGTCAAAAAATTGCCTTATGATTTGCCTTATGAGTATGTCCCCTTTGCCAAGCCTGACGGCGAGCCTGCTGGAACTTACAATGATCTGGTCTATCAAGTGTACTTAAAGGTAGAACTTAATTTTATCCTTTCCTGCACTTCTTCTATGCTTTTGATATTGCATTGAATACCATACACATTGACGCAAGTCTATTTCTCGGAGATATTCTTTCTTATGCATTTTTGTTTACAACCAACAGAATTTTGATGCTGTGGTTGGAGATATTACCATTGTCTACAGCAGATCCTTGTACGTCGACTATACTTTGCCTTTCATAGAAAGCGGTGTCTCCGTTTTTGTTCCTATAGAAGGTCACTCTACCGAAAATGCTTGGTTCTTCTTGAAACCTTTGACATGGGACCTTTGGGTGAGCAGTCTTATATTCTTTGTTTTCATTGGATTTGTTGTCTGGGTTCTTGAGCACAGAATAAATGGAGATTTTCGAGGACCTGCTTCTCATCAAGCTGGCACAATCTTCTGGTTTTCCTTCTCAACAATGGTGTTCGCACAACGTAATTTCTCTTCTCCTGTTGAAACACTTAAATATATATAAACACCGGATTGACTTTATTTTTTTCAATTTACAGGGGAGAGAGTGGTTAGCAACTTGTCTAGAGTAGTGGTAATCATATGGTGTTTTGTTGTGCTGATCCTCACACAGAGTTATACCGCCAGTTTATCTAGCCTACTTACAGTCCAGCAGCTAAAAGTTACTGATGTAAATGAGCTCGTTAACAAGGGGGAGTACGTGGGCTACCAGAAGGGTTCTTTTGTTCTAGGAATCTTGTTAGGCTTGGGGTTCGACAAGTCCAAGATCTTGGCGTATGATTCTCCAGAAGAATGCCACGAACTCTTCTCCAAAGGAAGTGGAAATGGTGGTATTGCTGCTGCATTCGATGAAATTCCATATATTAGGCTCTTAATGCCAGAATATCGCTCCAAATATACAGTGATTGATCTTTCATTTAAAATGGGAGGTTTTGGCTTTGTAAGTTCACTTTCCTATCTTTTTATTTCCATTTCTCTCTATAGCTCATTAGTGTATAGTTTTATACTACCATTATTTATTTATTTTTTGTGAATTTCAGGTCTTCCCTAAAGGTTCTTCTCATGTACCTGACATATCAAGGGCGATTTTGAATATGGTCGAGGGAGATAAAATGAAGGACATCCAGGATAAATGGTTTGGCGATCAAACTAGTTATCCAGATTCCGGCACCTCGGTTTCGTCTAATACCCTTGGTATCAAGACTTTCTGGGGATTATTTTTAATTGCTGGAATAGCTGCACTTTCAGCTCTCATTATCTTCATAGTGATGTTTGTTCATCAGGAGGGGAGAGTAGCCTTGAGACCCTCTGACTCCACAACTTCAGTATGGAGTAAAATTCGACATTTGTTTAGCATTTTCAATCAAAGGGACTTCACATCCCATATCGAAGTGAACGACAGGAATGGGATTCATTTTCCAAGTGTGGGCACGGCAAGTCCGTCGGGCTTTTCAGCTCACACTGAATTTCATGGATATCCATCCTCTGCAGGTTGTGATTCCAGTCCAAATAGCCAAGCATCTCATGAAGTAGTGATAATAAGTGCTGATAAGCTCTCCAACCCAAATCAAGAGAGGCCCGTTGAGGGAAATCAGAAGTCTAATGTTAATCATCAGACGCGGACCCGTACTGATCAGAGGTCTAACGCTATTATTCATCGGAGGTATAAATCCTATTAGTACTCCTACTCCTTGAGACCACAAAAAGGGTCCAGCACAGCTACACTCTCGGTTCTTCTCATTCTTATATGACTTTCTGTCCTATAATATTGATGAAAACTCAAGAAAAGAAGAGAAACATTGATAGGCAAAACTCAGAAAGAGAAGAGAAAGATTGATAGGTTTAGAAATTCCTGAAAGGTTTTTGATGATTTCTTATTGCTTGAATAAATATTCATTATATCCTAGTCTAATAATGACTCTACTTGTTGGGAAATAGGCATTAATAATCATAATAGTTATTTAAGATAGCTGTAACAAATTGGAAATCAGAACTTAAGTCAGAACTACTCAACTCGGAGAACTAAGAATGACTGCCTGAGTGGCTGACTTTAGGGGTGTTTCTTCAGCATAAAATGCCTCTTATTCCTGTATTTCTCTTACCCTATTTCTTTTAGAATTGTTCCTCTTTCTTTCAGTCGAATTTCCGCTGGAGTTTCTCCCCTGGTTGCTGACTTATAGGAGCTGGAAAGCCCAATCCCGCCGGGACTCCACCAACTTTACCTGCACTTTCTGCCCTGTTTCCGGCAGCCCCTTCTGCCCTGTTTCTGGTGCTTTTTCCTTGGCCTTCCAGAGGCATTTTTTTGAAGCTACCTTGATCTTCGTCACATGCATTGTACTCTTGCTACTAATATATGTTGTTCGTTTTTAACCTTCTATTTTGATCACATTTAAAAAAATTACAAAAATTCTATAAAAAAAAATGTAATTCAGCTAATTTTCAACCATTTTTCTTATTATTTTCATGTCAAGGGATTAAAAAAATATTAAAAAATAAAGGAAAAGGAAAAAAAATAGTAAGTGAAATGAAAATTAAATAAGGAAAGAGGGATTAAAATAAACATAAAGTCTCCTCTCCAAGCAACAAATAAATTTGAGGGTTCACGAGAAATATAGCTCAATTGATTAGATTATAGAATTGTTTTTTAAAGGTTATAGTATATTATAAATCTTAAAACCACTAAAAATTTACATAGTCATTAATTTTAAAATTTTAAAAAATTAATTAACATTCATATAAACTGACTGAATGCCTACAATTAACCACAAAATTAAACAAGGAGATAACATTTAAAAATAAATAGAGAGAGAGGGGTTTATGGAAGGTGAGTGGAGAAAAGGTGATAAGAAGACTAAAAAAAAAAGGACAGTGTTGGATGAACAGTGTGAAAGGGGAGTAAAATTTTGAGGAGAAAAAGGAAAAAGGTGTGCAGAGAAATTCAAAAGTCCACAGTCGTTATAACAACCACCTCAAGAAAAAACAGCAGGGAGAAAAAGAGGAAGATGGGAGAGAAAAAGAAGACCAAATCTTCGAGTGACTGATATCCCTCGATAAGTGGTGGTGAGACTCACCGCCGACATAGGAAGAAACAAAGGAGGAGCAGGACATTCACCCTTTGTCGGCACTTGTAACCACGTGCCATAGTCCCATCAATGTTTGCAGGACGTGAACCCTACACTCCTACACTGCCATCCTTGATTCAATTTGCTTCTGGTCAACTGCAGCCACTTCAAAGGTCCATTTAAAACCTATTTAATATTATGATAAAATATCTGTTGTTTTTTAATAATTTTTAATGCATAGTTAATTTGTTATGAATGATTGTTTATAAATATTAAATAATGTATATCATATTAAATAGAATTTAATTTAACATAATACGAGTAGAATTTTAAAAACTTGAAAATAAAGCAACATATATATTTATTTATATTACATGCATATTAAATATTATCTCACTTATCTGGAAAATAAAAGCAAAAGACAAATAAATATAGAATCAAAGACTACTAAAGATTATTAGGGGAAATGTCAGTAGAACTTATAACAAATACAAAAAACACACAAAATCAACTCAAAGAAAAGTATCATAAAAAACTGAAAACTCTAAATTTAAAGACTAAAATGTAAAAATAAAACTTAATTATTTCATCCGATTTATCCTGAACATAACTCAAACTAATCAAATATAATAAATTTTGATAAAACTTTACTATTGTGTCAACCAGTCAACTAAAATGACTAACCAACAATCAGCATCTTAAATCACATAATCAACTAATTTAGAACAACCAGTCAACCACCAACAACTAATCAATCAGTCAATTGGTTTAACTAACCAATCAATCAGGATTTTTAGAATCTTTATATGTCAGTCTCCAAAAATGTAACTTGTTCTTCTAAAACCTATAATTAGGTTGATATTTGTACGCTATGAAGATAAAAGGGTTCGACGAGTTTGTTTTCAAATAGATTTTCATAAAGCTGTTGATTCCATTTCTTATGAATATTTGGATCGCATAATAGAAATGGATCTATGAATGCATATTGACTTCTCGTTTGTCAGTGTTGATTAATGGCTTTCCATCTTCTAGTTTGACTCCTCGTGGAAAGTTTACGATCTTACCTTGAGACTAGACAGTATATAGCAATGAATATACTTCCACAAATATTTCCACATGTTGTATAGTGACTGTTCTTTCTTCTTTTTCTTTTTATTAATATAAATGTTCAGATTAGCTTGCACGTATCTCGACTAATTTTATGGATCCTGAAATTATTGACTATATAAGCTTTATTGGCATTGAGATTTGTAAGACTTGAACTGATGATCTCTAAAGAGCAAATCTAGAACCTAACTAGTTGAGTTATATCCTTCAAGATAGATTATATAATAAATATTCTTGTTTGGATACGTGGTTGTTTTCATCTTTCAAGAGATTTGAAGGCTGTTAGTACAGATGACTGCCTTTCCACATATCCTAAACCATGGCAAGTTTTCCTGTAATTTACAAGCCATGGTAATTAACATCAAGGATTTTATCGGTGTGAATTCATGGATAACCTATTCTATATAGTATGTGTCTGCAAATAAAAATACTTCTCGCGCGGATCTGATTACAGTGAGACAAACCCCCCAACTATATTTGCCTGTTGCTATCCTTGCAGCATGATGAGTAGTGGTACAAAGAAGCTCGAAAGCTAAATGTGGAAATCTAAGAATTTTGAGTAATTAATTTTTAAGAGCTTAAGAGACAAACGCAAGAACACTTGAATTCCATGGTTTCAACGCTTTCATGTTCATAAGGGCTTTGAGAAAGACCATTGTTTGAATGTTCTATTCAATGCTTGGCACAAGCTGTGGCAGGCTGTGTATTTTTAAGAAAATTACTTTTTTTTAATTTAAAATTTTTTTTATATATTTTAAAATTGTTTTAATGTGCTAATTTTAAAAGTATTTTTTTTATTTTTAAAAATATTATTTTAATTATATTATCTAAAAAAAAAATTTAAAAGATAACCTGTCAATCACTAAAAATTAAAAAAAAAAAAATGTTGATATATATAAACCTTGAAAGATTTGAACTCATGACTATTAAAAAGCAAAACTCAAAACTGATCTGAGCTATTCTTAGGTTTATATTATTTTAGAACTCTTGCTTGCTAGTAGTTGATCTACTTTTTTACCTTTTTTGGACTTCAATTTTATTTTATATTTTATTATTGTTTATTTTGTTGATATATACATACTTTCTAATTGAGTCACCAACAAACTATAACCAAACTATCGTATCATTAATTTCTAGTGCTATTAAACCTTAGTCGGATGGATAAACTAACATGATTGTGGATTCAAAACATGACCCCAGTCGAGTTTTATGTTGAGGTCCGTTTGTTTGCTGAAAAGGTAATTTCTTTTTGAAAGTGAATTACAGGGAAAGTGAATTTTGAGAAGTATTTTTCGATGTTGGATAGTGGTAATGGAAAATAAGTTGCGGAAAATATTTTTCAAGTGTTTGGTCATGTCATGAAAATGAGCTGGAAAAT